>NC_061108.1:14304435-14336935 GCF_015104395.2 Macrobrachium nipponense
ATCATAGTAATATTAGGAGCGGTGCTATAAAAAGGAGTAATGCTGCTGTGTAATACTGACCCAATGAATAACAATATTTTCAATCAATATCAATAGTAACAATGATAACACTAATGAGAATAAAAAGTAAATGATATAAGTGCTAATAACTAAGACGCAAAATGATACTGATAAAATAATTAAAAAAAGAGACAGCCAAAGAATAAATGGCAAGAAAATAAAAGAATAAGGAGTAAGAGAACATAAGTACGTTTAAACTAAAATAAAATTTCTTTTGGAATCATAAAAAAATATGCGTAAAAACAATAATACAAGACTTGGGTGTTGCAAAATAACGATGATAAAAAGGATAAATAGAAATTAATGACACTAAAGGTAACAGGAAGTGTAATACAAAGCGGAGGGAATTGTTTATAACATAAACAATAATTAAACGAAGACACAAAACAGAGGACCTCCAAGGTTAAGCTAAACAAAAGCAATAATAATAATAATAATAATAATAATAATAATAATAATAATAATCCTTTCTCCATCTCATGTTTCCCATATCTTGGACATTCGTCTTGTATCATTGATTTTTTAAGGACGCTGTGGATTAAACAGCTGTTGCTGTTTCTTTTGGAAATCAGCCCTTTTTTTATTCCTTTAATTCATCATTTTCCTGAAATGACATTATAAGTTCATCCCAGAATTAGTTTATTAAATTTAGTGGTACCTGGGATTTGGATAAGCGTTCATGGGATAATGTTCTCATTGCATTCAATAAAGAGACTGAAAAATTATCTGCTAAAGTGGAATTCTTGAACGATGAATAACAGGAAAACAAGTGACCTTCACAGAAAAGTAGACTGATATAATAAAATTCATTCGGAAATGATGGGAAATCCATCTTGGTTAGTTACAACGAGTTAGAGGTCCACGCCAGTCCTATTGTACCTACCACACTTTAGGTAAGGCCTTTGCTGGCATTAGGCCAGCTTCATCTAAACCAACCCAAACCAGGTTTGTAGGTTTATTAGCTTTCTGCAAAAGAAAACTATTGAGTTGGCTTTGCCTGTCCGCATCCGCACTTTTTCTGTCCACCCTCAGATCTTAAAACTACTGAGGCTAGACGGCTGCAAATTGGTATGTTGATCAACCAGCACCCAATCATCAAACATACCCAATTGCAGCCCTCTAGCCTCGGTAGTTCTTTTTTTAGACTAAAGTTAGCCATAATCATGCGTTTGGCAACGATGCAGGACATGCCACACCTCATACACAACATCACACCGAGACCACCAAAAGATAGATCTATCTTCGGTGACTTTGTTTATCCGCTGTACAGAAACTCGATTGCGCCGTAAACAAATTCGGCGCGTTATTACTTTTTTTTTTTATCTGGATTTGACTAAATCATCAGCTCTTGACTTTTTTTTTGTAATAACGGATCCCATTGAGAATTTGGAGATTGTTATGAACCCCTTCCCTAGAAAAAGAGAAGTACGCACATTATCATTTCACTGCATGTCACGAACATAGTTTTATTTCAATTGAATGTCTTTACAAGAAATTATGTTTATTACTGTTCTTCACGCAAAGATTAAACGTCCACTCCTTGAATAAATAAAGCACAGCCAACACATGAAACTTAAAGAGAGGGAAAATGCAAAGTTTCTTTTCTCTGTGAAGTTTGTTGTCTGCCTGGAAGAAGGAGATGAAATCAGATTTGATCTTTCTCCAGGTAACAAGGGCATGCAACAGATTTAGGTTTTTCCGTTTTTAAGTACCATGTGCGGAAACGAACCTACTGACGAAATGCGTTAATGTGGGTAATTACAAAATTTGTCATAATCTTTGATTATCGAAATGATATCAATGAATATATAAAAACTTCATTTACACCTATAAGAGAAATTGATTAAATTTTCTATTTTATCAGTAGAATAGTTTTTTCACTGACATAAATCCAGGGATGTTAGTATTCAGTGGTTGCCATGGTAACAACTATGAAGCAATCACTCAGAAATAGAGTTTGAGTAATTTGACAAGTCGAAATACAGTATATATAATATATGTCCCGACTAAACCAACGGTATAGCGTGAGTTCCTTTCCCTTTATGCGTTGCTGTTTGAAAGAAATTTTTTTTTTGTTTCAAAGACAGATAGATTTTAAAGCAAAATGTATATTTATTTTCCTTTATGTACAGACGGCCAACGAAGAATTGGCGTAGTTTCTTAATTCATTGTTCGTTATGGAAATATTGCCATATGCAGGTGCCAGCTTATTTACTTAACAATAAATAAAATATCTTTTCAAAGGTGCTATACTTGAAATAAATTACATTAGAATTGAGTAGACTTATTCAACGTATTAAAGATAATAATTTTGCAAAGTAAGGAAAATATATACCGATGGGTCCACGATTCCTTAATTTTATTCTCAACTCTAGCTTCGTGACAGCATACCGAAGATTTTGAAGTTGGCTTTGCTGCCGCTCGAGTCTTGACTCAACGTATCGTACTGCACTGGGGTGGTGTCATTTCGTCTCCTACAGCCGATAAATAATACATAAAGGCGTTAACATTCTTTGAAAACGATGTTTAATCAAACTAATTTTGTCCTTTGATCAATAAATTAATTTGCATGACACATTTAGTGGGCCTTAATTGGACTTCTGATTTTCCCACATGATTAGCCTAGGTCTTATTTTCAGCATTATACTCTCTCGGATACGTAATATTAATTAATATTTAAATCGACTATATATATATATATATATATATATATATATATATATATATATATATATATATATATTAATCTGCTTTATTTGATTATTCCCATTTTTCTTGTTTTATTAGCCATGTTCGCCTTTCTTCTTATCCTTTTCATAATTGCTTAACATAATTAATTCAGACCTAGCTATTCAAAGTCAAAAAGCAATCATAAAAAAATCAAACGTATATAATTCCGTCTTATTTTTTTATCGAATTCCTTGCATATCATCCTGTTTCATTTGGACACGTTGGAAAGCTGTGGGAGTCAAAACTGATGAGCGCTTACTTTCATTAAACCTTTCTTAGGTTGATCTATCTGTAGCTATTCATTTCTTCTAAATAGAAATTAATTCAAATTAGGTTCACATGTATGCCTAGACCTACTACCATAAGCATATTATAAGTAGCTGAAAGGACAAGAAATATGAAAGGTGACGTTCTCGTTTAAGTCTATTTCATATGTTTTTTTGTTTTTTTTTTCAAGAAAAACCTACTGCTTTAATCAAGGGGTGCTCTTTGACGGCTACAGGGTGTAACACGAGTGTATGCACATATTTTGTGGAATGAAAGATAAAGTTTCTTTGAACAGAAAATATTTTATGAAACATGCATTTTAAGACGTCCGTTGTCTGCGCGGAGAATTTTAAAATAACTGTTATCAGTGATGCTTTCGCACGATGGAGTTCGTAGCGAGAAGTCGGATCAAGTCGCCTGAGATGTAGAAGAGAGCGGAGGTGGCGTATAGGAGTGATGGAAGGATTAGGCCGATGTTAATAAAGTATCTCCCAATAAAATGTATTCTTTAGGTTTTGAAGAAAAAATGCATGCATCGTTGAAACTGTTTCCCTCCCTATCCGTATTCACTGGCCACCGATAAAAAACAAAACAAAAAGAGTAAGCCTCACTGAATCTCTCATCCATCAAAGATAAGTTTGCTTATTCATTAGACAACTATGATCTATCAAAGATTTCAAGTGTAGATTTAAAAATCTTTGCCTCTCCATCTAAAGTATTCATCAGACACCAGTCATAAGCGTAGAGCTAGTTATGATTCCTGGTTCAGCAATGTCGTGACGAGGCATTAGAATTCAAAGTTCACAAATGAATGTTGCTAAGCAACATTTACACTACTGTATTGTCTTGCTCTCTTGTGGTGCTCCGGGGTGTTCCACCTCTAGGCCCATAATCTCAATTTTGCCGTTCTTTAAATAATTTTATTCATCTATGTATGATTCTCTCCGGTTTATCAAGCTTTCTTGATATCTCTCCAACAGGAACTTGGACCGAATATAGTGCAATAGTTCTCTCGCTCATCGAGGGATGTTTCTTAGACCGATAAACGACACATTGACATTAGATTCCCGTGCACATAACGACATCAAAAGCAATAGAGTGAGGTCGCCTGGTTCAAACTGTTACGAAATCGTTTTTTTTCTTTTTGTTTTTAAAATTGATAGCGTTTTGTGAGATTCCAATGTTTTCTGTAAAATTTAACAAATGGAATAGTTCAACTACCTTCAACTTGATATTGAAATGATAATTTAAGGACTATGTTTATGTGATACTACTAGTGATAGGTGTCTCCTATCTATTTGGTAATGTATATCTATGGTTGTGACATGACGTTTTTTATCACTTCGTTTCGTTCACGTCAATTTTGCTACATGGAAAATAGTTTTACACAATAACATAACATAATGTTCTAAAGATATCAGTGACTGTTTTTAACGCCATTACACATGATTTCTTCCATCTTTGAAAAGAAAAATAGATAAATAAGGCATGAATCGTGCGTCAGGCAGGTGAACGAAAATCGCCGAAAAAAAGGCGTCGGCAGTACAGTTTAGTAAAATGCAAACCTACGTGAATGTGGAATGCAATAGAGTTTAGACCAGATACCAAGCACTGGATCCATTGAAGTCATTCATCGTTGGAAAGAATATTGGGGTTTGAACGGTGTAAAAGGAGGAAAACCTCAAAGCAGTTGCAATATTAAAGCATATTGGTTGGTGATGCTGTTCAACCCAGATCTTGGTTCAGCCATTCTGGTTGCTCTCGGCGGATAGACGGTATCAGGGATCAACTGTGAATGTGAAAGATCTTGGCTGAAATACACAACTCATGCTTAAGAGCGGAGTGAATAAGCCATAAAGGAGAGTGAGGCTGTCACTGGCTATTTTCTAAGGACAAAGGATTTCTTCGGTCTTATAAAGAACAATGGAGATCGTGACTCATCCATTTAAGGATAAGAAGAGACTGGCAGGAGAAATTAGTTTTGATTCTTGCGAGAGAGAGAGAGAGAGAGAGAGAGAGAGAGAGAGAGAGAGTATCATTTAGAGAGACAGAGGATCATTTAGAGAGAGAGAGAGAGAGAGGGAGAGAGAAAGAGATCATTCAGGGAGAGAGAGAGAGAGAGAAAGAGACATCAGGGGAGAGAGAGAGAGACTGAAAGCAAGAGGATCATTCAGAGAGAGAGAGAGAGAGAGAGGATCTTCAGAGAGAGAGAGAGAGAGAGAGAGAGAGAAAGAGAGAGAGAGAGAGAGGATCATTCAGAGAGAGAGAGAGAGAGAGAGAGAGAGAGAGAGAGAGAGAAGATTATTCATCATACTATATCGGGATCCTCTTCCTTTTTCAGTCAACGTCAAATCCCAGGGATCTACACTCTACAGTTACTGAGCAAAATTATATAGCTCACTATGGACTTATCACACTTCCATTGTCGTTTAGGGAAACATTATTTTTTATATACTCGCAAGAAGTAAAACTAATTTGGGCTTCGGTTTCTTTTCATATCTGAATGAATGGGGCAGCGTCTCCATTGTTCTTTACAAGAACGAAGAAATACTTATTCATTCCACTCTTCACTTCCTTTTGTTATATAAGGCCATATGTTTTTCAGTCTCAAGTATTGAGCCTCCTAGCTTATCGTCTGTGTTTTTCTTCTCATGTTTTTTTTCTTTTTTATTTCTGGCAGAGTGACAGTAATAAAAAAAAAATGGCAATTGGGAATTAGATTTTTTTATTGATATTATGAATAGAACAATATGGCTGATTTAGTACACAGCTGTCTTCTGCTTGAATGATTATAGTTGATGTCGCACTAGAACACACACACACACACACACACATATATATATATATATATATATATATATATATATATATATATATATATATATATATATATATATATATATATATATCTATATATAATATATATGTGTGTGTGTGTGTGTGTGTGTGTTCTAGTGCATACATCAACTATAACCATTCAAGCAGAAGAAAGCTGTGTACACACACACACACACACACACACACACCACACACCACACACATATATATATATATATATATATATGTATATATATATATATATATATATATAATATATATATTATATGATATGTGTGTGTGTGTGTGTGTGTGTGTGTGTTCTTATGCGTACTTCTTCTAGTACCAATCAAGCAGAAGAAAGCATTGTTTAGGATCTATTCCCAGTTAAGTACTGAGCTAGACAGGTTCTATTCCGACAATCAGTAACTCTAACCTCTGCTCTGTGACTAAAACGTTGATAGAATATGTAGCTGTTTCGAATTCTTGTAAATCAGCTCTGCCGATAGTAAGGATCAAATTTAGAATTTCCTTCCGTTCACGTTGAAACCGTGGATGTACCGTTAAACATAGAGCTGACCTTGGAGAGAAACGTGTGTGTTACTAAGAAATGATCTGGGTCAAGGCATTATTAACTCCTACAATCCTTCAGTTTCACAGAGAGTATATGGGAGATCTCAAAGACAAGTGAGGCTGTCATGCCCAGAGAGCCTACCAAGTCATCACTTTAGCTCAAGTTGTGTCTGCTGCAAAAACTGAATTCACAACTCCACTGCTGCTTCCATCTGCTATTGATGTTACTACTGCTATATAAAGTGGGCTTATTTCCTGTGGTGGTCATACTGTAAATTAAACAAGAGGACCTTCGGGTCACAGCAAATGAATGATCGAAGTTTATAGCATTGAATTTTTGCGAGTAAGAGATCCTGATGGAAAGAATAAGCTGCCATATTTCTTATTCGCTCAATCAAATTTCCATGTCTTATCATAGACCTCTCAAGGCGACAGGATGATAAATAACAACTTTTTTTTCATACAAGTGTATCAGATGATCCATATTGGCATTCGTCTGTGTTCAGAGGGTCACGTATACATATCTATGACACATACAATTGTTGGAGGACTTGTTTTAATAATAAATAAAAATGAATTGTGTTAGAAAATGTATCTCCTCTTGCCATGGTTGACCAATAAAGTAATCTCAATCAAAGAATCGATGCAGCATTCCTCATCCTGATACAGGCTCCTAAGGCCCCCTTAAACAACACTGACTTCTTGTTGTCTATCTGTAAAAAAAATTAATATATATTTGCCATATTTTCCCCTATAGCTATGTTTCCAATTACCCTGTAAATTTCGAAAAGCAGTGAATAATAACTTTAACTGATCTCCTACAGCAGGGCCTCCTCAGTGTTATGAGTGTTTTGGCTTCAGCCTGTCCTCCACATGCAAATGGTGAGATAGTTTATACACCAGATCATAAATCCCGCATTAAATGAAACCAAGAGGGACTGGAATGTGGACTAATACCTGCGTATGCACCTAATAAGAAGCGCACAAGGTAAATTTAAAGTTAATCTCTATTAGAGTATGTTTCTAAGACAGCCAATGACAAGTTTGTCTGGTAAAATAGGAAAGTATTTGACACGACTGGTTAAATCTTAGTGGAAAATATTCACAGCTGTAGGATTTTCGAAATAAACATTAAAGAAATGCAGCCACATATGCAGACGTTTATAGTAAGGAAAAGAAAGGATAGAATGCTCAAATCAGCACACAAGCTGCTTCTGTAGAGACTTATTCCAGAAGCAAATTTAGAGAAGTTTAATGAAATAACTTCCAGTTTAAATTACATCATACAAATTCGTGAAAGAAGAAAATCCACATAACTCGTTCCTAAGAATCATATTGATCCTTACTTCTGCTAAAATAGATTTGATCTCAAACTGAAGAACTGTATCAAGTCTAGCGTGAATTTTCCACAGATAAGGCAGAGAGCACTTGGCTCCTAGCTCCATACTGACCTAACTTGACTAGCATCTCTTCTCCTAAGTATTAAGAGCATTTTCAAGATCAGTAAAGAGGAAATAACATCACTAAATTTTATTTGCAATAGATGCTCAGATTAACAAGGCTGTACCATGAATTTAGAAACAGGTGCTCAGTCCATCAGCCTGCCACCCTACAGGATATAACCACACGTACTAACAGTCTTAAGTTCAGTTCAAAAGCTGGTTATTTGTCGGGATTAGCTTGGTTAAGCAGAAGTATATCCCCTAGCATATTTCTTTGTACCCTGGTAAGCAAAGATAACACCTGAAAATGCATACTGATCTGTGGAAATTAAACCTTGTCAAATGGTTTATTTCCCTCTCCAAAACCTAGTGTAAGAGTAGTGTAAACAGTGCCAAATCTATTTGACCTAATTTGTCTCTTGAAAGGTTAATATCAAATTTTGGTGACTGGAAAAGCAAATTCGTTATGATGTCGTAAACCAGGTACAATACTTCTCTCTTGGATGGTCAATAGCTCAGCTGTATTTCAGCAAACCATTCATGAAGTCGTTAGAAGAATGAAGAGGCCTATTTGGATAACTTGGTAGGAGGTACACAAACATTGCAAGAGCATATAAAAATACCTGATGATCCTTCTTCATACTAAGATCAGTAAAGGCCTTGTTTAATTACGTCACAGAAATTCCTTCCAGAAGAAAAAAACATATAATTAGGTCATAAGAATAATTTCAAGTCTTATCTTCATCTTTTCTAAAATATATATATTTTCAGATGAATAACAAAGCTGTGCCACCTTATATAATATCGCCACATGTGCTTCCAGTCTTAAGATCAATTCAGAGGCCGAGTGTTTGTTTAGGAGGTGGGAAATACATAATGCATCCTTACCCAATTTTACTATGCAATTGCCCTCATTCCGTTTCCATATTATTCTTTGTTCTTTTAATTCCTTCCAAACTTGTTTGTCAATAACCTGGTGGGCATGGGATGGTTCATTTAAACTTCCCAAACAGTGGGGACAAAACTTCTATTGGACGAGGGAATGGGATAAGTTAGTGACAAAAAACAAAAATACAAATTGCTGCATATCCCACATCAAATTTCTGTCATTTTATATCAAACAGATATGTATTCTTCAAAACGTTTGCATCGTGTCTGGTCAGTCTTGAAGACAGCAGATTTGGCATTTAAATCTAACAGTATTTTGATAGCTTAAGCAACGTCCGGTAGTCTCCAAACCTAATGCATAAATACGTAAGTATATACTACAATGATACAACCTATCGTTCATTGTCCCCATTTGTTAAATCAGTATATATAGTTTTCTTAAAACATTTGCTTTTATTTATGGGTACCTTCTTCCCCCTTACTAGCTGAATTGACTTGGATAAATTTAAAAGTAAAAGTTTTTTTCATAAGCTGAAACAACAGGAATTTAAATAAAGCAAAAAATATGCGTATGACAACAAAGAATTAGAATTCCTTAAACAAGGGAAATGGTAAGCTATCATGAACTTCAGGTTGTTGAGTAAACTCTAGTTACTTAAGGGTGAGTTGATGGTGTCTATCATTTGGCCACATCAAGCCTGATTAATCCTTATTATTGAAGGCGATTGTGCAATTCTTTGCTGTCAAAAACATCTTGAAATCTTTTAAAACCTCATATGGTTGGATACTGGTCTAGATTTTCAGAGGTTTACCATCTAGACCTCTGTGTGTGTATGTGTGTGTGTGTGTGTGTGGGTTTCACCACAATAACCATCAGTTTGCCTCGGGAAACATTTCCTGAAGGTCATGTCATGTATTTAGGACAAGTAATTGCAAATAGTTCATTGTTGCCAAGGAGTTAAGACCAATCCTGTTTAGGGTAACTTTCTAGTCATGTCTGATTCCAAACTTTGTCTTCCTAACTGCTTTACATAATGTACTCTCTATTCATATCCATTTTACTTTCTATTTTACCCTTAGTATGGATTTAGGGAAAAATGTAATGACAATAATCATCAGCAAATCATTCAAGTATTTGTTCTGTCACGAATCAGTTTTTCATTGATTTTGGCAGTTGTATAAGTTTTTCGGCAAGAAGAATATTCCTCCATGGACTTAGGAACAATAATTTCCTTTTATTTCTCCAAAGAGTTGCTTGATTCAAGTTGATACACATTAAGAGGAGTTTCTCCATACCTTTTGAGCCTGGAATCAGATATGACAACATCTGAATTCAACTCTTAACTGTCATTGTTTGATGAGAGTCAGAGATTCATAGAAAGTGAGAATTCATAGTAAATATTTACCTTTGCAAGAAAAGCCTAGGAATGTATCTAGACATTAAAGGGCATCTTTAAACAGCTTCTTTTCAAGCAAAATACAGTTGCTGCTATCATGTCTTGTTTTTATTCTAGGCGTTATGAAACTGGGTTTGAAGCTTTTCAGAAGGACTCAACCTTGATTTTTCTGGGAAGTGAGATGGTCAGATAGTACTCTCATCTTGTTTTTGCTCATTTTTAGGAGGACAAAATATGCACCAGATAAATAGGCTGTAGATGTTAAAGCGAGTTAGTGTCATATTCATCACTTTCTTTGCTTTAAATTCAAATTTACCAACCATAACTACTCATGTATACGTTGTAATTCAAATGATTATCATACCTAATATTTAGATGAATATATTATTCATCTTTAAATGCTGTACACAAATTTGCTAATGAAATGATTACCTGTTTCTTATACAATGAAATTTACACTACATAATACAATTAAGATGACCATGCAAAAGGTGTTTGTTGATGCACATTATTTGCACTTGAGCGAACTAATGAATAGTTGATATCACTTTCCTGTCTGAAACCTTTCTTATCCATAAACAACAAAAGGCCAGAAGATCAGACATTATCTGGAAACATGTTGAATGTTTTATCTAAATGTGTTTGCGACAAGCAAATTGAACCAAAGTTCAATAGCAAAGAAAGTGCAAATATTTTCTCGATAAAAATTTACCCTTAGCACTTAAACTAATTCCGAGGGGGAGTGTCGCATCACCGAAACAATAATGGAAAACAGATACACAGTAATCACAGATTGAAAATATATATTTTTCATATAGTATGTATATTCATGTTATAGATACAATATTGCTTTGTACAAAAAAGAAATGCATTATAAAAAACCGTTTTCTTTCCAATGTCTCTTATACCAATCCTCCGACCCAGAAATCGAGTACACTGTGATTATTTACATTATGAACAAACCTCACTTTTCTACAACCAGTCACACCAGTCCGTGAAATCAGAAGAGAGGAGAAAACAAGATTGCAGGTCCAATGCCGTTGGTCGAATTTCAACTCACGAAAAACAACTTTCCCTTTTCATCAGACCATCCACAAGATACATAATATGAATTTAAGCTGTACATTAATTAAATATAACAAATAAATTGCTATAAGATTGTGATAGAATTTTTGTAAAGCATAACATCTTCCATACAAATCCTTAAGGTTGTTGGTGTATGATAAGCATCAAGGGTTAAACAGGCATTTTCATATATGCATACATGTGTGCATGTATTGATGCATATACAAACTATAAATGAAAATCAAGGCTACATAAAAATGATCTTTTAAAGGTTCTTTAGTCTTGGTCAAAACATTAACTAAAGCAAATTGATAGTCAACCAGGAATAAATTGAAATTGAAGGGGAAATCCAGTTTTGATTGAATCTTTAAAGACAGCTGAAAGTCATCAACTAGATGAATAAAGATAAACTTTGAATTAAATATAATTTCATGCCTAGCAATAATTTCTAATACCAATTTTTACTACTTTGGTTATGAAATTATGAAAGGCAAAAACACTTTCACGGCTCATTTCAAAATATTTCAGAATATTTCACTGATAAACTGCTGTTACATTCCGTTCATGTATGTAGTTTTATACACCTTATCTATGAAAGATATTATGCTTATAAAAATACAAAACATTGATGTGATCATAAAAATGATTAACTGACGTCAGAAAAGTTCCAGACTGTGAACACTGCAGACACTAAAATGTTTAACATCATAGTAGCGGCAGGTAACATCTGTTCACTGACAAAAGGAAACAAGAAAATGAAACGCTACATGGTGCGCAAAACGTTCTCGACACTAAAGACAATTATTGCAAACCAGTAATCTATTTTAAAAGAGATTACTCTAATCTAAATAAAAAAAGAAAAAAAATTGATGAAACCAGAGGCACTGGATAACGTTCTCTTACTGTAAAGATAACACTGACTTACTGATATGTATCAAGAAAACAGTAGAGTAGTATATACATTTTTTCACAGTATTAATGTAGAACAACATTAGTGCATCCAAGAGTTACCTTTATAATAATGAAGAAACATTATTACTGGTCATTTGTTTTATACTATGCTTACCTAGGTTGCAATAGTGAGAACAGAAGTGAGGAATTCACAGCAAAGGTTAAAGCAGATTTTATGTACAATCCTTACATTTAACACTTCTATGGAAAACTCAGTAGGCAAATAGTACACTAAAACTAAAAAGAGTAACGTAAGTCTTATGAGAATAAATATTAGGTACATAAGGAATGGTTCCTCTAACCTTCTATATCCGGAGATTATGAAAGCTTTCTATAGTTACATTTCAGTTTCTCTTGAAAATTAAAAATTATCTTTTTTAATGAGTGGGGCCTCTTCTTTCTATATTTCCCTTTACCTCGTCTTGCTTCTTCCTAATGAACACCATATCCTTTGGAAGCTTGAATTTCAAGTCAATGGCCCCTGTGTGTGGGCTTGTTGCATGAATAGGTTTCATGTAACAACAACAACAATAATAATAATAATAATAATAATAATAATAATAATAATAATAATGATAAAGAGTACCGTAATAAACAAGTCACTGTCACCACCAAAAAAAAAAAAAAAAAAAAAAAAAACTTGCAGAATTTCAGTATAGTACTACGTACATCCATCTTTGTAAGCTTATGAAGTAATAGTTCTCAGTCAAGGGCTAATTTGCATACCATCAGATTTCGTTCAAAACGCTATTACAGAAAGGAAAGCTACTGGCACAGCAAAAAAAAGAGGGGGAAATGATCATTTTACCTGCACGATTAAGCGACAGCATATAGCTTCAGCAATCTAAGCGTCAGACGGTGAAATTAGAAAAGTAGACTTATTGTTTGCTAATGAAATTTGATGAAATCCTCTCTTCCCATTTCGTCAGAAAGTGAACAGAGTCTGCTGTCAGAACTTTTCTGATCATTCTGACGGAGTAGACAGGATGCTGTGCTAGAAGTGCAAGCTGCTTAATATGTAAGTGAAGAGATGAATATCCCACCTCGTGCATCCGTCATGATGTGTTGAGAAAATAAACTATATATATCCTTGTGCAGAAAAAAATGGTACTAAGAGAGCATCTTCTGTAACTTCCTTGTATGGTTTGTATGGTACATGTGCACAATTCTGTACAGTGCATTCTCCATTGCACTGTAACCTGTGCAATACTGAGTCGTGTTCAGTGCCTTTCAAAAGTCATGATCCTCTGAATGTGGTGTAGAAGCTAGAATTGGATACTTGATAGACGACCGCCCCCTGTTTTGGCAACTGTCATGATATAGACGAACAAACAATGAGTGGTACAAAAATAGCCATCGAATAGTGAAAGAAGTTTGTAGCAAAGTTCAATCCCTGTGCCATAGCTCACATTGCTGTTGCGAAGCTACAAGCAAAAATGCTATTTCTCACATGAAATAAAATAGTGTAAAATTCTTTTATGCAGAAATCGTGAGTGGGCATTGCTCTCTATAATGGCAGAATCCAAGCATTTGGAGCAGCATGCTTGCAACATAACCATTAAAACTTGCGTAGAGTAACGGAAAACCTAGCCATAAAATATAGTTTGAGAATGAACTTTTTTTTTTACATAGAATTAAGTTATAAAAGCCATATGAAAAAAATTTCTCCCCATGCTCTTCCATACAAATCAACATATGGATAATGTCACTAAATAGTTAAGTGGGTACAATGAACTGGTAACTCCAAATGCAGGAATTCAAAAACAAAAAGCGTTATGAGAACACAACAAAAACGCCTGACTCATTGTCTAGGATAAGAGATGGCTGGATTAATCATGACTGGCTTCTTTCATAGTTTCTCTAGCTGTGACCTCTTATCGACTCCTGCTACCGAGCCTTTCTCAGGTATCCACTCTCCCAGCATGACCTTCTGCCCCTGGACCTTGATCTCTGATGTCCCTTAATGCTCCTGAACTGTAGTTAAACGAAGGAGGAGGGTCTGGCTATCAAGTTCAACAAATATAGACAGCCAGTCTCAGCTTATGTGAGCCCTATCCTGAACACGAGAAATAAACAGAGCAACACAATTCTCCAAAGGCTCTTTTATATAATTGAAGGTACATCAGACTAGTAGGCCAGACGCACAACACCATGCAAGCATTCAGGAATCTGGTATCAACAGATGGTCGCCAGAAAACAGACAGTGCTGTACCATAGACCACTTTCTCAGGTCAAAGAGCTGGCTTCAATGACCCATGATGAGTCCTTCTTCAAGTTCTGACACCTCCATCCAATTTCCATAAATTGCTTCTCAGCCGAGCACCTCTTTATCCACTTTGTCAGTATATCCATGATTATGGTTCCTCCACCTTCTGTCCTACACATTTACGACAGCGATCTCTACCCTTGACTGTATGTCCTTCAGTCGTGGCTGGATCACATGGCAAAAGGTATCGAGTCACCCCTACATAACCAAGCAGTAATTCATTATAGTTTATACATTCTTTTGTCAACAGGCTAATATTTTGTGATTGTTTTAATTCTTGAAGAGGTTTAGGGAATTATTTTGCCAGAAAAATTCCACCCTGGACTATGCACGAAAACTTTTTGTTGACAGATACTGCTACTGATGGGTAACCCCTTAACTCCCTGTGAGTCTGTTATCAAGGGCCAAGAGTTTAACTGTTATTAATGATGAAAGGGAAACCTCAGAATAGCATTTCTCACGACTTCAGTACTGGCGTACCTTTTTGATCTTCATAAACACTGACAGATTACACTAGTCTACCAGTTCATACCATTAACAATATGGCAAAATATTTGCACTTATAACTATCGTGAGGCTAATCTGGAGTCATTACCAATAGAGAATCCTGGTGGCCATAATGCATTACATTTACACTAAAGAAGGTGATATATGAAGTCCTAATCCTCGTTATGACATATTTTCAAGTGCACTGCTTAGCTGGACAAGCAATCGAATGCTATTAACGACTCTTGGGGAGAAAAAAAAAAGATGAAAGGTGAAGGTCAGCCATAAAGTGATGGCCTTACCTCTTAAGGGATACAAGATCACAAGCACTAAGGAAACCAGAAGGAGAAGGAAAATTCCAAAGCATTGCAGTAGAAGCAGCAGTTAATGAACCGCGCAATTTCTTGTGAACTTCTGAGTAAAAATTCACGAGCCAAGTTAAATTATTGACGTCTACTATAGAATGCAGTTTAACTGACAGAGTTTGTTCATTACTGGAAACAAACAGAAATCCCATTTCAATCTTCAAAAAGATATATTATGCCTTAATCCTCTTTGAAAGAGAGTTGTGTCGTAACCTAAGATGTAAAACCTATATGAGAGAAACGTACCAGCAAGCGAAAGCTCTTTAATACGTACATTACATTTTCGTAAAACTAGGTTCACTGGCGATAAAAAAATTATTTATTTAAGACTACGTATAGGTGAAATGATTTCAACTGTTAATTTCATTTTGGAAGCCCTCAACTGCATAGCTGAGGTGACAAAACGATCCCTTGTGCTAAACTAGACGTTGCGACGCCAGTTTTCATAACCATGAATCAGTCAATCCCTTGTGCTTATAAGGTATCTCCCAGTTATAAAAACAAAGGAGATAAATGTGCATTACTTGTGCATTACCGTTCGGATATAATGAGTTTCATCAGACTGTAGGACAGCAGATTGTGTCATTATTGACCAGAGCATCGTAGATATGATGAAGAAGGAACAGATTCCCCAAACATTGTCATTCTCAGACAGGACGTTTATACTTAACACAATATACGACTTTTATCCTCGTCAAAGAGCAATGCAGCTACAATCAAATGCAATGAAGATTCATCTGTCACTTCAGCGTTTAAGCATTTAAGTACGGGAAACTTAACCTCTCCTAATAAGTACGCAATGGGGGACAGCAATGAGAAACCAAGACTTCAAATCAAAGACTTTGAAATTTAGTTTGTTGACAACTGAAGAACGCTACTTAGACGTCTTGGAATGACAATGGCGTGTAAGAGGAGTGCGTATTGTCTGTGCAGAGTCCCCTCGGTGCTGTTAATTTGCATACCACTGGATGCATTATGCATGCTCAAAAAGGCTGAGAAGCTACGTGAATGAACAATGCTTAAAGCTATGGACTATTGATACATGACTTTCACTGAGAATTTTACTGATGAATTACATAGTAAATGCATTCTCAAGCGCTTGCTTTTGCGCTCGTATTTTTTATTCGGTTATAAATAATTGTTTTTTCTTTTTCTTTTTGCAACCAAGACAATCTTGTTACTGTTGCAAAGGGAAAAAAACAGAACAGTCAAGAGAAACGATGCAACAAAGGGAAACGATAATATAGCACTTTCCAGTACACTCAGACTGCATACGGATCATACAGGCTTATTTAAAATGTCAGGATTTCTCTTAATTAGCTAAACTACTACAGACTGAAGGCTTGTGACCAGTTTAAACCACTTTAAAATTCAACTACATAAGTTGCCTATTACAAAACGCGAATTCAAAAGTTTATGATGATAAACTAATTAAAATATTGGAGAGATCTTGCCATTAAATTCTACCATTTTGATTAATTAGGGCGAGATGGCTGCATGGGCCTAGCCATCCAGTACAGTCGATTATATATATATTTTCTTTTTTCGAGGAACAGGTAAAGTCATATCTTCCTGTTCAACCTTCCTTAGTTCCTTCTATGGTTTGTAATTAATTTACACACAATCACGTGACAATTTACCTGATCTATCTGCCACGGTTTCTTATTTAGATTCATCTAGATATGATTATCACATTTCTCGTCTTCCGATATGTTATATTAGAAAACTTAGTAAACTTACATATATCCTTTTTTTTTTGAGCCAAATACAATAATACAGCGTTTGACACTTATAATAGCGTAGGTTTCTCGCGGTCTTCTTAAAAATGCCTTTATAGAAAACTACCATTTTGCAGAGGTCACAGTGATCGTAACCACTCTGACCCAGACTGTCTATATAGTAGTAGTGCACTTCCGGGCAGCGTTCGAATACGTCACTGCGCACGCGCGGAATATTTCTGCGTCTTTCGTAACGCACGTTCCCGGTAGAGTGAAGAAGACACGCCGATCTAAGAGTTACAAAGACCCTAAAACCTACGGAGACTGACTTCAGATCCGCCCCTCGTCGAAGGCTTTGCTCATGTCTCCGATGATGGACTGAAGGAGAGGCCGGTGCTGGGAGTCCGTCTTGAACATCTCCTCCAGGAAGGCGGAGTCCGTGAAGAAGTCCAGAACGTGATCTATCCTCCCGAGGGTCTTGTCTGAGAGGTGGTTGCCCACCAGGTCCTTCAGGATCGCTCGGCAGTCGTTGATGTTCTTCGTCAGGAAGTTCTTGTCGAAGGTGAAGTCGACCTCGAAGAAGCTGATGACGGTTTTGACGATCGTGGTGAATTTGTCCTTGAGCTGCAATGAAGATGAGAGGGATTAGATATACTCGAGTTCTTAAGAGCCTGAATTTGTTTAAATCTTTTCTCTAACTAAATCATATAACAACTAATTTGCAGTAATTATTTACTAGTTTAGAGCATTAGACGCAATACCTCCTGATTATGAACTTTCAATCTTGGCACTTCCAATAGAAAATACAATTGAATAACAATAACCAGATTTTAATATTATGATTTCACTGAGGCTCATTTAAAGAAAACTTGAAATAGATGGTGGATCAGGATAAAATATCAATAATCGAAAGTAAATACATACATATATATATATATATATATATATATATATATATATATATATATATATATAATATTAAAAGGATATATATATATAATTATATATATATATATATATATCTATATATATATATATATATATATATAAATAACATACATGTGTATATATATCATAAATGTAATATTACAAACATAATTGCTCGTGATAACATATTTAGGTTCGACATTTGGGCGTCTTGATTTTTTCTTATCTTACGCCGCCGATAAGAAATCAAGCAAGCAGATAAATTTGTTACTGCATTTAGAGACTACGTATAAAGCAAACAGGCAAGCTTAAATAGTACTTTTCATTCCTTTTTACCTAATTTATCTATAAAGTTCGTTATTTAGCTGTGAGATAAGGCACTGGTATACAAGCAGAAGAGCAAAAACCTCAGGACCCTTTTATACGTACTATATGCATAAATAAAATATAATGTATTTATTTATATGAATGCATATTTATATAAATATACATACATATGTATATATAAATATTTATATATGTATTATAATATAATACATATATAAATATATATGTGAATATACTTATATAAATATATAATGTGTTTTGTATGTATGTATGTATGTAGTATGTATGTATGTGTGTGTGTGTGTGTGTATATATGTGTGTGTATATATATATATATTATATATAATATATATATATATATATATATATATATATATATATATATATATATATATATATATATAGTATAATATATATAAGCGAATACCACAGGAAAATGAGTCAGAAATCCAAGCGCTTTCGTCTTTACTAAGACATTGTCAAGGAGGGAATGAAATTGTATTTCATTCGCTCCTTGACATTCTCTTAGTAAAGACGAAAGCGCTTGGATATCTGACTATCATTTTCCGTGGTATTCGCTTATTTGATGAGCTCACATGCATCTACTGTGATTTTTTTAAATATATATATATATATCATATATATATATATATATATATATATATATATATATATATATATATATATATATATATATATCGAGCTACAATTTCCTTTAATATCTAATTCGCTCTACCTCGGAATTAATATATTTCATATATGCTTAACCGAAAGGGAATTTTTTTTCTCGATAATAGACTTGCCTGAACCAGGGCGCGAACCCATGGATCCTTTCAAATCCAGGAACGTCAGTGAAGCTTTTACTACTACACCACCGCGAGAGCCTCTCGCCGTGGTGTAGTAGGTAAAAGCTTCACTGACGTTTCCTGGATTTGAAAGGTTCCGTGGGTTCGCGCGCCGGTCGAGGCAGTCTATTATCGAGAAAAAATTCCCCTTCGGTTAAGCATATATGAAAATAATATTAATTCCGAGGTAGAGCGAATTAGATTTTAAAGGACATTGTAGCTCGATATATGTATAGAATCACGGAAATGTGATATGACTTATATATATATATATATATATATATATATATATATATATATATATATATATATATATATATATATATATATATATATATATATACACATATATATATATATAATGTAGAGAGAGAGAGAGAGAGAGAGAGCATAAATATATAAACAAACACTTCGAAGAAAGAGTTGACAACACGACCCACCTGAATATTACTTCACTTCTCATACCCTGTCATTTCACAAAACGCAAACCACGATAAGAGTTCAACATTAATCATCAGCTTTAAGTAACGTGGGAAAACCGACGCCGTATTTCTCTCAAGAGCTCCTTTGTGTTGCCACGTCAAAGGATGTCACTGTATGGCAGCCCTATATACAGATTCAGGAAGCGATAACCTTAAGGAGATGGATCCTAGTTGATGCTGGCCAGATCCAGAGGTCTGGTTCAGAAGGAAGATGCTGGGAGTGTGTCTGTTAACGCTGTTCTTCTCGTGATATAAACCGCATGAACGCTGGAGAACAGAGGTTTGATATATTCAGAAGCACAGACAGTATTGGAGAGTCACGCATCCTCTTCAGTGTGGAGACACCCGTAGGAGAGTAGTGCCGTCAGTGCACCTCATGCGGTGCACTGTAGGTACTACCTGAGGTTCTTCGCTGCGTGCCTTCGGCCCCTAGCTGCAACACCTGTCGTTCATTTTTACTGTACCTACTTTCGTATTCTCTTTCTTCCATATTACTTTCCTCATCCCTCTCCCGACAATTGATTCATAGTGCAACTGCTTTGAGGTTTTCCTCTTGAATGACCTCATAGGTCCCAGTGTATGGCCTTTGGCCTCAATTCTACATTCAATTCAATTCGGTGTGGAGGCATGAAAACCCAACGACGCAGAATGTGGGCATCTTACGAATCATCATCGCTGGTAACCCTGTTCCTCTTCTTCTTCATCATGTTCTTATTAAGGAAATATTTCCAAAACTTCAACAGATAAAAAAAACTGGAGAAAAATACCAAGAAAACCCAGAATCCAACTGCAGGTGAATAATAATAATAATAATAAAATAATAATAATAATAATAATAATAATAATAATAATAATAATAATGTTAATTTTTAGGACGTCTTCGCATTCACCAACAGATAGAAAAGCTGCAGAAAAGTACCATGAAAAACCAGAATTAATCTGCAGATGAATAATAATAATAATAATAATATGATAAAAGTCATAAACACATGGGCAGTACCAGTAATCAGATACAGCGCAGGAATAGTGGAATGGACCGAAGGCAGAAACTCCGCAGCATAGATCAGAAAACCAGGAAACATATGACAATACACAAAGCACTACACCCAAGAGAAAATAACGGACAGACTATACATAACACGAAAGGAAGGAGGGAGACTACTAGTATAGAGGACTGCGTCAACATCGAGAACAGAGCACTGGGGCAATATCTGAAAAGCAGTGAAGACGAGTGGGCTAAAGAGTTGCATGGGAAGAAGGACTAATAAAAGTAGACGAAGACCCACAAATATACAGACAGGAGAATGACAGACAGAACAGAGGACTGGCACAACAAACCAATGCACGGACAATACATGAGACAGACTAAAGAACTAGCCAGCGATGGCACATGGCAATGGCTACAGAGGAGACAGCTAAAGAAGGAAACTGAAGGAATGATAACAGCGGCACAAGATCAGGCCCTAAGCAACCAGATATGTTCAAAGAACGATAGACGGAAATAACATCTCTCCCATATGTAGGAAGTGCAATACGAAAAATGAAACCATGAACCACATAGCAAGCGAATGCCCGGCACTTGCACAGAACCAGTACAAAAAGAGGCATGATTCAGTGGCAAAAGCCCTCCACTGGAGCCTGTGCAAGAAACATCAGCTACCTTGCAGTAATAAGTGGTACGAGCACCAACCTGAGGGAGTGATTGACAACGATCACGCAAAGATCCTCTGGGACTATGGTAGTCAGGACGGATAGGGGATAAGAATTGCAAACAGACCAGAACCGTGACGTTAATTGACAAAGTCAAGAAGAAAGTATCACTCATTGATGTCGCAATACCATGGGACACCAGAGTTTGAAGAGAAAGAAAATAGAGGGAAAAAAATTGATAAGTATCAAGATCTAAAATAGAAATAAGAAGGATATGGGATATGCCAGTGGAAATAGTACCCATAATCATAGGAGCACTAAGCACGATCCCAAGATCCCTGAAAAGGAATCTAGAAAACTAGAGGCTGAAGTAGCTCCAGGACTCATGCAGAAGAGTGTGATCCTAGAAACGGCACACATAGTAAGAAAAGTGATGGATTCCTAAAGAGGCAGGATGCAACCCGGAACCCCACACTATAAATACCACCCAGTCGAATTGGAGGACTGTGATAGAGCAAAAAAAAAAAAAAAAAAAAAAAAAAATAATAATAATAATAATTTTTTGGACGTCATCGTATTCTGCAGGAGATAGAAAAACTGCAGAAAAAATTACCAAAAAATCCAAAATCCATCTGCGGGTGAATAATAATAATAATAACAACAACAACAACAATAATAATAATAATATAAGAATAATAATAATAATAATAATAATAATAATAATAATAATAATATAATAATAGCAGAACCTTTAAACCCGCTCACCTGATCGGCCACTTTGAGGTCTTCATCTGAAAAGAGTTTGTTTCTGGAGAGGAAGTCAATTTTGACGATAATTTTGATGATGTTCTTGACTAACTTCTCAGCTTCTTTCTTGTTGCCCGTCTGAAATAGCAATGAGAGATTCAGTAGTTTGAAAAAAAAAAAGATAAAGAAAATTCTAGACGAGCATCTGATAAATTCTGAAGCTTATAAAAAGGTTAATTATTTGATTGTCTGGAGGTATAGTACATGCAGATAAACTATTTTTTACAAAAAGACGTTTCGTAATTTGTAAGACATTTTCTATTTCTTGTACATCTATAGAAAAAAAATTACATATGCTTAAAAATTAGGTACTGTACGCACCTATGCTTGTTAACAATTATCCATATGGCATTTTCTCTCTCTTTAGTATCAAAAGAAAAAATGACATACTTAAAAATTAGGTCTAGTAAATACCTTTGCTCGTAAACAATTATTTGTGAAATTTTCTTAATGTCTATCTTTTGTGCATCTGCAGAAAAAAATGGAAAAATATACATAAAAAACATACATAAGAAATAAGCAAAGTATACAGCTATGCTTGTCTATATCAGAGTTGACTCACCAACGGTTTCATTGTTCAAGGAAAATACCACGTGACATTGGAGGTCACAAACAGGTGTTAGTGTAATCTTGCACAGGTGTTTTACACCCAGGAGACCTTCACTTGCGAGGCTGTTTCAACCTTTACCTTGTGTTACGTGTCCAGAAGACGTAATACACCCCCCCAACCTCTCTCTCTCTCTCTCTCTCTCTCTCTCTCTCTCTCTCTCTCTCTCTCTCTCTCTCCGATTATACTGCCAGTATGCGCATATTGGCGTCGTTGTGTATATCTTCGGTTCTTAGTGAATAAGCAAGTGTGCTAATAACTTATAAAAAGTGTTAATCTAGTTGTCATCATAATAATAAAGGATTTTCTTGTAATGGAGTTACAAGGTTACAAGGATTAGGATGTCTCAAAGACTTATTAGTCCATCCGAGGAGACATCGTGTGCTAACTTATCTCTAGGAGCAGGTTTTACTGTTCATTCACAGTGTCCTAATGATTTTGTCTGGCTTTCTTTTAAACTCCTCCACACTGTTGCTGTTTACAACTTCTGGTTGCATTTTATTCCATGTGACACATATCTTGTATGTAAAGAAGTTCCCACAATGGGATGTGTTGTATCTCCTCAGTTAAAGACGGCTCCAGTTGTTTTAGAAAATCCTTGTTCGTCCCATTCTTGCGCCAAGATAGATAATAATAATAATAATAATAATAATAATAATAATAATAATAATAATAATAATAATAATAATACGTCTGTCAGCCAGACTCTTCCGGATGAGTCACCCCGCTCCCAGCCAATACAGGAGACTCCACCAACCCCCACCAGGCTTTGACAACCAATCAGGAATCGCCAAAAATTTCTGTTAGCCTGCTTGCGGGTATTAATATGGCATAGTTGTATCCGGAGTCAGACCTTGGTTGTACCCCTGACTTTATTCGTCTTTTTAGAAAATGGTAGAAAGTCTGACCGAAACGTCAAGAAATGAATGAGCTTCTTCTGAAATAATAATAATAATAATAATAATAATAATAATAATAATAATAATAATAATAATAATAATAATAATAATAATAATAATGATAAGGGATATGCCAGTGGGAATTGAACCCATAATCTAAGGGACACTAGGCACGATCCCAAGATTCCTGAAACGGAAGCTGGAGGCTGAAGTAGCTCCAGGACTTATGCAGAAGAGTGTGCTCCTAGAAACAGCGCCCATAATGAGAAAAGTGATGGACTACTAAGGGGGCAGGATGCAACCCGGAACCCCACACTATAAAACCACCCAGTCGAAAAATAATAATAATAATAATAATAATAACAATAATAATAATAATAATAAGGGAGATGACCTTTTAAGTATGTTCTGTTAAAAGGAAGGGCAGCATCAGTGGAGCTGATTTCGTACGAGGTCTTTTGAACTGAATTGAACTGAATTGAAAAGATCTTGTCTATTTACTACTACTTCGTAACGTTTCATAAAAATCAAACAAACCCATCTGAGATTCATCCAATACGGATGTTATTTCATGCCGGGTGGATTTAACGAATTATCAAGTTACCAAACTTTACTTTTTTCTTTCAATAATTGCAGAAGTAATACTGTGTCCTCGCTTAGTCGGTATTCCGCGTTAAAAATCTCAATATAATATAAGATAAGCTACTGTGTACTGAATGATAATGCGAGGTGCTCTCATTTCATCTTCCATATCCATGTTCGATATCTCATACTCATTTTCGTCGTTTTGATAAAGATAATTCATTACGATGGCAGATATATACACATATACAGTAAGAGTATATATACATATACACACAAACCACACACATATATACATATATATATATGAATATAATATATGTATGTATTTATATATGTATATATAAATATATATTATTAAATTGTCAGTAACGTCACCAATAAGTTGGAAAACCACGTAATTTTTAAATCAGTGGGCTAAATAGTCCATTGTATCAAACTTCACTTTGGGATTTCCATTGTACACTCATTTACTGTATATATTTCCAGCAATTACTTTTCATGACAATAAAATCGGCTTTTATATTCTTTTCCAGCAAACATCGTACTAAGTTAATAGAAGGAAATCATTGTTGATTTTTTGTGACAATGAATATACCCAAACAAATACATTACGTGCACATAGGGAATACGAACGCAAGTCTATTACTGTAAACCAAATAAAACCTCTAATGAAATCAGAACTTAAACAATTTGTTCATATTTCTAAAACCATAATGAAGGCAAAAGATCATTATCCCTTTTCTAGCATTTCTCTAACAAGGTTCATTCCAATTCGTCACAAAGACCTGTATATTAAGGAAGAGTACACTTAATAGTTAATAATCCAGAGATATGCTTCCTAAACAGTCACCAAATGAATTCTTAACGGTTTTATTGCCTGTAATTTGATAACAGCATAAAGAGAAAGTTATCATAACACTGTTCCCGAAGGCGTTATGGAAAATGATAATCCGATCACCATACTCACAATGAGGAACTTGATAGCATTGAATGTGTCATAGGATCTCTCTCTCTCTCTCTCTCTCTCTCTCTCTCGGAAACGAAGAGCTGATACTTACGAATATATATATATATATATATATATATATATATATATATATATATATATATATATGTGTGTGTGTGTGTGTGTGTGTGTGTGTGTGTGTGTATAGAGAGAGAGAGAAGAGAGCGAGAGAGAGAGAGAGAGAGAGAAGAGAGAGAGAGAGAGAGAGAGAGAGAGAATCGATAAACTTCTCAAACTGAGGACTTTACCATTATGGTTACGTAGGACATAGCTCGAAAAGAATACAATATAAGTCCAGATGCCTGGTACATTAAAACGCCTTTATTAGAAGTAACCCATTGTGAAAAGCCTCTTTCACACACGTAGGAAAAGTTGTATTGGTGCAATTTTTTTTTTCTATAAACACAAAGTCAAAATGCACACACTTCAAATAATTACCAAAACATCTTTTAAGCAAACTGCTGTTCGGCACACATTTTGCTCTTTCATTGGCATTTTGTTTAGTTTATGTTTCAGCATTGTCAGCAGGTTCTAAAATTCATCAATTCGTGTTTATTTAATCTCTCTCTCTCTCTCTCTCTCTCTCTCTCTCTCTCTCTCTCTCTCTCTCTCTCTCTCTCTCTCTCTCTCTCTCTCTCTTTTAAACTGGAGTTCAGGTCACTAAAGGTATCATGGACGATGTTATTTTATTCATGGAAAACTTCCGGGCTAAAGTGGCCGCTGTAGAAATATTTCATTAAAGCCTGAAATGTTTTCATTCCAGCCATATTTACTTTTGAAATGGCCTGTCGCCAGAATAATCGTTCCTCGTTGCTCTACGATAGATGGAGGAGTGCAGCTGATTTGTCAAACACGGGGTATGATGAAATTGAAAGCTCTCTCTCTCTCTCTCTCTCTCTCTCTCTCTCTCTCTCTCTCTCTCTCTCTCTCTCCCCTGGCGATTTTTGACAGGTGACTTATTCGAACATACAGATAACTGGAAAGATATTTCCCTCTATAATCCGTTATTCAAAGATCCGTAATTTTTTTTTTATGTAATGCAAACTGACTGATTGATTGATTGATTGACTACACTTGAAAAATTCAGAAACGTCACTTGCCGTGCTTATGATGTTAAATGTGCACATCATTGCTGAACCAGACACAACCTGAATTATTAACTGCGTTCCTTTGGCATAGGTTGCGCGAGGCATTACCTGAACTTTACTTTTGAGAGCTGGTAAATATTTGAAATGTCTGAAACAGTGGAATGTCTAAAGCAAACAATTTACAACCCCCAGTCTGAAGGGGAAAAATGAGGTGTGTATTGAAACGGATGATTTAATGCAAGGGAATTCCTGTCGTTACAGTTGGCATTGTTCATAAAAAGCTCATAAAATTAAAAACAGATTTCCTTGAGGTATTATTTGGCGTCATTCCAGTGTTACTAGCCGTATTATTAACCATTCTTTGCTTTACATTTCTTATTCCACTTATCTTTCTATCTTATTTACTCACTTGCTTTACATATATCTCACTTTTCTGTTTATTCACAATTTAGGATGTCAAACCAAGACTGCTTATAACTCAGTGTTGCTTCCATATGGGACTGTTGTGGAGACCCATAAACAACATTGGTCTTTTCCAAATCTGAGAAAAGACCAACGCAGCAAAAGGCCTTGGATTGCTGTCAAGCACGAAATTTCTTTATCTAAATACAATTCTTATCAGTTTAAGTTTATCATTACAGATGTAATGAATAGTTAAAAATTAATTAGCATTAAAACTTATCCTTTTCGCCCTTTCTGTATTATTCTAAAATATTACAGAAAAAGGGAGACAGTCTAACAATTGAAAGCTCTGTAGCTTTGTTACGTACAACTTGTTTGTTTAAAAACCCCACTCATACGGAGACTTCCTCGTTGGACGAGTCGGTTCCATGCTCGACTATCGATCTCAGTGGCCGGGTTCGATTCTCCGCTCTGCCAACGCAGAATCTGAGGAATTGATTTCTGGTGATAGAAAATCATTTCTCGATATAATGTGGTTCGGATCCCACAATATGCTGTAGGTCCCGTTGCTAAGTGACCAATTGGTTCCTAACCGCGTAAAAAAACTAATCCTTCGGGCCAGCCCTTTATAGGAGAGCTCTTAATTAGCTCAGTGGTCTGGTAAAACTAACTTTTTCACACATACGGTAAGAGGTGTGTATCAGAAAATTTTTCTTAAGCTAAGAGCACCTGGAACTCGGGAAGTTTGGCCTGGCTGCTCGTTTTTCCGGTAAAAGAAAAATTGTCTATCTGTTGCACCTCCATCTCGGAAGTAGGTACAAGTAATAAGGAATTACTACATGGATGCAACAAAAGTCAAAGTTGTTTTTCAAGAAAGAGTGTTGCTTCTCATTTCTTGCCCGTAAGTAAAATACATTTCCAATGTTATTTTAGTAAGATACATTTCCAATATTATTCTAGATCTGGATTTTCTTCTTGTGTTTCATAGTTTTCTGGTCAATGCTGCTGAGTTCAGCCTTCGTCCACTCCACTGCTCTCGCGCTATACTGGTACTGCGCGTGAGTTTGTGGCATTCATTATGTTTCCAGCGTTGAGTTTTGACTTGAGTAACGCTTTAAGTCTCTGCATATATTCTTTCCTGATTGTATCCTTCAGCTCTTAGTCGTTTTACATCTTCTCCTTCTATTCCCGGTTATTTGCATCCTGTCTCATCTATGTGTTTGATGCTATTCCCGTTGGGTAACTTTATCCTTTCAGTGCTTGTCACTTTACATTTTTGTATGTTGACCAAGGTGCATTATTCTATTCCAAATCCCATCCTGGCGACCCAAGATACAATCCTTAAAGTCTGGATTAGGGTGTCTATTTCCTTGATGCTCTGACCATACAGATTGCTATCATCCATGAACATCAGATGGTTGATTCTGTTGCCTCCTTTCTTGAGTTGGTACCCAGCATCCATCTTCTGCCGTACTTCTGTCATGGGAATCATGACCACTACGAAAAGTATGGGAGACAGTGAGTCGCCTTAAAAAAAAAGATTCCTCTCCTGATGTTAACTTCTGCTAGTCTTAACCCAGAGCTTGTAAACACTGTATTCCAGTTGCGCTTTGTGTTTATTTTAGGAAGCTGATGATGTTTTCCTCTGCACCATATATTTTATGACATTCGATTAGCCACGTATGTGGTATCATGTCGAACTCTTTCTTGTAGTCAATCCATGCCATGCTTAAATTGGTTTTCCTTCTCTTACTATTCTTCACTGCCATTTTGTCTATCAGGAGCTGGTATTTTGTGGCACTACGCTTCCGTCTGCAGCTTTGCTGTTGGTGGGGGATGGTATTTGTATTCTCTAGGTAGTTGTATAGCCTTTCACTGATGATACCTGTTAGTAACTTTTACATTACTGGTAGGCAGGTGACAGGGCTGTAGTTTCTTGCTATATTTCCCTTGCTCTTGTCTTCCTGTACTAAGGATGTTCTCCCTGTGGTTATCCATTGGGCGCATGGGGATTTGAGATACAATACTGGAGTTGTTCTGCTATGCGTGGATGTAGGGCCTTGAAGTTTTTGTGCCAATGAACTTCATCGGGAATTGGGGCTTTCCAGTTGGGCATTTTCTCGATGTCTGACTAGGCCTGTCGTGCTCTCAGTGACAATTTCTTTTATTCTCCCCATTATTATTATTATTATTATTTATTATTATTTTTTTTTTTTTTTTTTTTTTTTGCTCTATCACAGTCCTCCAATTCGACTGGGTGGTATTTATAGTGTGGGGTTCCGGGTTGCACCCTGCCTCCTTAGGAATCCATCACTTTTCTTACTATGTGTGCCGTTTCTAGGATCACACTCTTCTGCATGAGTCCTGGAGCTACTTCAGCCTCTAGTTTTTCTAGATTCCTTTTCAGGGATCTTGGGATCGTGCCTAGTGCTCCTATGATGATGATGATGATGATGATGATGATGATGATGATTATTATTATTATTATTAAACAGTTTAATTTTGACGATAATCACCATACATTTGATAGCTCTATCAAATACAGGAAACGACGGTTTCCTGTATGTCAACAGTGAATTAGTTCAAGGGAGGTGTGTAATGCCTACTTACTAGTCCAAAGACCTGCATTTAGCTTGGCCTTCAGACTGTTCCAAAACCAGATTGCTTGCTACTGATAATTCATAAAATCAATGAGCCAAACTCATTAAAAATCATTAAAATGCTATTTATAAATGAATTCTATGTCTAATTAATTCTATGTCTACATCACACAATCATATTAGGCTGAAGGGCTACAATGTTTGTAAGAATTTGCATGAGATATATTGTTCATTACAATTCATGGGGTCTCAATTTTTGTAAGTACAGGCATGACTTAAAAATTGTTTGCTCATAAAAACATTCAAGGGGTCTCAATTTTTGTAAGTACAGGCATGACTTAAAAATGGTTTGTTCATGAAAAATTCATGGGGTCTCAATTTTTGTAAGTACAGGCATGACTTAAAAATGGTTTGTTCATGAAAAATTCATGGGGTCTCAATTTTTGTAAGTACATGCATGACTTAAAAATGGTTTGCTCATAAAAACATTCAAGGGGTCTAAGTTCAGTGCTTGCGAGTGAGAGAATGAAGTAACCCTCATATTTCAGAATTATTTTTAGTAGGTTATATATCAATCAAATTAGTTCCCGTTATTGTTATCTGATCGGGAATTTTTCTAAACCTGGATAATAACAATAAATACTAAATCTTGCCTATATGCTGTCATTTCCAATGGAATCCATTTAAAACAGATCCTTCACCGTCCTTGTATATTTGAGATAACTTAACTGTACCGCCCCATACTTTTCCATAATCAAAACCCCTTTAGCTAAATTTTTCTCTTTCATATAAACCGTAAGGCTTCCATGAAGCAAAATCCATAAGGACCCTTCTTTCCCCTTATACTGATTTATAGTAATTTCTTCAGAATCTTTGGTTGTAGTCATGACGCCCGAAAATCTTGGACAGTTTGGTTTGAGGTTCTGCTGGCCAAACTTTCCGTTTATGGCCTTAGTAAATGATTTACTGACCACTGTTACTGTTTTTTTTTTATTCCTTTTTCTTTGCTCCATTACAAGTGTAGATTCATATGCAACCGTCCACTGCACTGCACCTTATTGCTTTTATTAACAATTTCGTTGAGCTTACCATTACCTTCTCCAATTCTTGCATCATTCTCTTCTCCCATTCTTGCATCACACGATGACTCAGCCTCGTCCTCCAAGTCTTATTACTGCATCGCCAAGATATCGTTTGTCACTGATACTGAGTCATGAGCTGATCAACTGACCTTTCCTCGTTCATATCATCATTGTTCCTAGGAGCATGTTTGTTATTGGGAGCTACGAAGTTTCTACCAGTTTCTACGTGTTTACTTCCCTTAAATTGTTTGTTTTCTTCTCAAATTTTAGTCTATCTGGGTGTTCAGGTTCACTCAAATCTGTCTTTGAGAGATCACATATATTCAAATGTTTAAATTTCTTCCTAGGGAATAGAGTCTTCTCTTCAATGTTTTGAATGAATGACTAACCATACGAAATTTTGGCCACATTGTCTGGTGCTTTGGCCTGGAATGTCATTCAGCGTCCTTCGATGTTTTGTTTGGAATGTTATTCTCATATTTGCAGTATACTACTTACGAACACACTTCTCGAAAAACTAAATTCAAAGGAAACCCCTTCTGTCATTGATCCTTTTCTTACCTCTACCATAAATCTTCTCTCTACAGGCCACAAAGTGTCCTCAATCTCGTTTTCTTTAGAACCACAAAGTGTCCTCAATCTCGTTTTCTTTATAAGGACTGTGTTAGACACTGATCCACTGAGCTGAGTGAGAATCCCTACTCTTCTCAGGTAGCCTAGTAACAAGTTGCTGGCCACAACTCCACAAGTTCTATGGGTGGAAATCACCAATACTCATTTTTCTCATTTCTATAATTTACGACCTTTCATTTAATTTCATTGCAGACTTCTTTATTACTAATATCCTGGGCTTGACAACTACATATACGTACGCACATATAAACACATTTTTGTGATCTATTGTACGTAAATTCTGTTATTTTTTTAAAATAATTTGACAAGACTTACTTATAATAGTTATGATAGTTATAGTAGTTTAAATAATGTACTTAATTTTTCTGTTTCAGTAATATACTTAATGTTTTTTCTATTTGTTTACTGATTTGTTAATATTGTTTTGTTTGTATGGTGCTTTTACGTTGCATGGAACCAGCGGCTATTCAGCAACGGGACCAACGGCTTTACGTGACTTTCGAACCACGTCGAGAGTGAACTTCTATCACCAGAAATACACATCTCTCACTCCTCAATGGAATGGCCGAGAATCGAACCCGCGACCACCGAGATGGAACGCCAACACCATACCAACTACGGCACTGAGGCGCTGATTTGTTAATATGCATACATGAAGCAGTTAGGTACTACCTGCGATGCCCTTTTAGATTTGACATACAAAGGAACCTTGATAAGTGCAGAGTAATTCAAATAGATTTTAGTGCTGCTTTCCATTTATTAAATCGCAATGCACTTCTTTATAAGCTTCAGAATCTTGGAGTGGGTGGATATGTTTTAGGATTACTTCCAGATTTCCTTAAAGATAGGCAGCAGGCAGTTGTTGTGGACGGGATCTTCAGTGAACCAAGACCTATTATGTCTGGAGTTCCACAGGGCAGTGTTCTTGGTCCACTGTTATTTTTAGTGTATACAAGTGATACGGTTGTTGGCCTGGGAAACAAGATTGTTCGGTATGCCGATGATGCAACACTCGCAGGTGTAGTAAAGTCTCTAGCCTTGAGAAATGATGAAGATGCCCTAAGCCTCCATTGGGACATGGACCTGACCAGGGGGGAATGGTGTAGTCGGTGGGGTATGAGGCTGAACTCCAGTAAAACGAAAACACCATTGATTAGCAGATCTCGTACAGATTTCTCACCCGATCCTCCCCTTCAGGTGGATGGAACTTTGGTGAATGAGTCTGAAGCTTTAACTACTCTAAATGTAACTTCTGACTCACATCTGACTTTTGAGAAACTTCTACGGAAGGTTTCAGCAAACGACGTACGAAAGTTAGGTATTGTTCGTAAGGCCTCATACATTCACTATAACAGTCATAAAGTCAATGCAACCTGTTTCAGGTCATTTGTGCTCCCTTTACTAGAACACTGTTCTCCGGTGTGGATGTCTGTTCCTGCCAGAGATTGATCTCTTTTAGACGGAGTGGTTCGTGGAGGTTGGTTTCTCTTTCCTGATAGTGGCAATTATGACCTGGACCATTTTCCAAACCTATG
>NC_061108.1:14341935-14359435 GCF_015104395.2 Macrobrachium nipponense
GTGTGTGTGTGTGTTTGTGTATGTGTATGTGTGTGTGTGTGTGTAAATAATGCGTCTGGGTATTCGTGTACTTATATATACACCAGAAACAGCAAAGTCGGTTCTAAGAAGTTAACTCCGTGGCAGGAGGCCTTATCTCATTCCACACACGCACAAACACAGAAACTTCCCCCTTCCCCCCCCCCCCCCCCAACAATTGTTGTCCTCTTAATGACGCCATAATGGAAGTCCATTACCCTGAGCAGCAACGGGTTCATTCTCGTTTTGCACCTAAAGTGACTTCTGCATGGGTGGGTGGGTGGGAGGGGGGGGGGGGGGTCAAGGGGATGGGGAATGGTGGTGGGAAGGGTGGTCCAGAGGAAGTCAATCCCATTAACATAATTAATGAGTGTGGTGCTATTACGCATTCTCTGTTATACCCAAGAAGGTGATTCATGACGATGTTCCTTTAATTGCTGCTTACGTACGTACTTGGCTCTCTCTCTCTCTCTCTCTCTCTCTCTCTCTCTCTCTCTCTCTCTCTCTCTCTCATCTGCACATCTCCATTTGATGAAAATGAATATGCGTGAATTCAACTCATAAAACCACCTTTTCATTTCTGCTTAAATTCCAAGACTAAACAAGAGAAAGTCTCTCCCATCTGCTCCACAAACCAAGACGTTTCTGTGACGCCTATTATTAACACTTTTGTCTTCTTTTTAAACACCCCCTGCATCAGGCGGGTCGAACAATTTCCTTTTCTGCTCAGTTCTCTCTCTCAGTCTCTTTCCACTTCATAAACAGCGATCAAATATTCAGCCTTCGAATCAAACTTCATTAGCTTCTCCATTATCGTAATGTCCCCAGCAGTTAACATTTCCTGGTCTCATGCGATCCATTTTCCTTAATATTCTCCCATTTACCTTTTCCGATCCACTTTTTCTGACTCTTGATTCATCCACTTTTCTTTCAGAATTTCCAACTCAACTGCAGTTGACGCTTGACCTTTTTGAGTGTGTTCATTTTTTCTTACATCGCAAACCTTCTGGTTTCTGTCATGGATAAATATGGTTTGCCATTTCATCCAGTGATCTCATTTCTCTGCTCTCACCATACAACAATTCAACCCCATTACGTCATTTCCTTTCCTCTTTATGTGGTCCAATTCTCACCGTGGTGGCCAATATTCCTCATTTGTCATAAACTCGGATGTTTCTATATCTCCCTTTATCGATCTATATGCGCCACTTATATAGGAGTGACCTTGTCACAAATATGAAGCCTCAAACATCGTTTCATATCGAGCTCACCATATTTTTAGGAATAACTACACCCGAGGCCAATTACAACGATGGGCAAAATCACTTGTCTATCGCTGTGTCTAAAGCAGGTCGTGGTCCGTATCCTGGCCGGCGCAACTCTTATTAATTATTATTATTCCCCCTGGCTGTCAGTCATTCCCAAGGTACTGTGTATTCGATTTCAAACGACATATTCATGGCTTAGTGTTTGCGGATGTGTGTGTGTACATATAACACTAATATATATATATATATAATATTATATAATATATATATTAATATATGTATATAATATTTATATGTATATGTATAAATATATGTGTGTGTACATATTACACTATAATTATATATATATATGGTATATATGTATATATATGTAATATATATATATATATATATCTAATAAATATATATATATACTATATAATATACATAAATAATATATAATATATATATATATATATATATATATATATTATATACTACTTTATATACTACTTTTCACGCATTCCCTAACCTACATAACCTCAGTTTCCAAATCATATATATTTTCGTTCCGAGACCTACAATTGACGCTCAACCAGAGTACGTCAGTTAGACTTACCATAAACCGCGTTATAATTTGGCATTATAATTTGCAATTTTCTGATCTCCTTTTTCCAAGGACACCAGATAGGATTCTGGCAAGTCATCGGCACTCCACTGACTGGTCATGTTTGTTTGTTTGGTGTTTTGACGTTGCATGGAACCAGTAGTTATAAAGCAACGGGACCAACGGCTTTACGTGATTTCCGAACCATGTCGAGAGTGAACTTCTCCACTGACTGGTCTTGTTCAGAATAGCACAAGAGTTTTAGTTTGAGTTTCATGGGAGTGCAGGAACTTATCAGTAATAAACTGCTGGGAATTAAAGTTCTCTTTTCCAGGTCTGGTTATGGTGATCTTTGAGTATTTAGCAGACTATCGCATCGATTTCGGAAGTTATTGCTGTTTTGGGGAAAGTCTGGTCTTCAATTCGTTTTACGAACAAGATATCTTATCTGGAAAGATTGTTTTTTTTTTAACCTACGTAATTATTATAGTACCTCGACTCTGGCCTATACATTAACATCATTTTAGACATGTTTTTGAAAGGTGGTGCGTTACTCAAAATAGTCTTTGCTTGATTCTCAGGCAGATTAATGAACATCATATCAATTAGGAATGAAAGAAAGAGCTTAATCGAACTAGAAAGAGAATAACATGGTCTACTTCGCACACATAGACACACGCACACACACACTCACATTCACAATAACGAAGAAGGAAGTCAAAACGCGCGTCCTAAATTTAGAATATTTCTAGAATAAAACAGCAGCAAAAAGGAAGTTCACTCATCAAACGAAGATCACAATACATGCCACCTGAATTAGCCACGAAGAAATTTCAGGCCAAAAGAGCGAGTCCAGATCATTTGGAAACAGGATACTGGAGATTTTATTTTTTTTATTTTTTTTATCAGTCCGTTAACCCCAAAACAATTGTAAGAATTAAGTTCTCTATGAATTGGGAAGAAGCGACGTGGAAAAATCAGGATATAACCGAGAGACTTCATGCGTACAGTCACTCATATAAGTTCATGGATGTCCGGGTGTTTGAGAGAGATTTCCATTTCACCCCTTTCTGGATGACAGGTGTCTGGGAGTGCGAAACTGGCCAAATGTTCAACTACCTAACACTGCCGTAGAAAGATTCAGTGTGTGCCCCTCTTACGTCACTATACAGATCCGTGGTCCAGAAAGGGGTTGGATGGAATTCAGCTCTATGACCGGAGACATCCATGAACTTATATGAGTGACTGTACACAGTTATAGGATTGGGTGGCAATGATCACAGTCGTTCATAAAAAAAACAAAAATCTTTGCTAGGACCTTAATTTCCTTACTGAATCATGCAGATTAGCCCCTTGAGAAGTCTGATTATCTATTTGTCTCTGATTATAAGTTATTTCGCTTGGACGGGAGAAAACCAATCACGTATACGAAGAAAGCCAAAACGGAAAAAAATGAACAATGCAACAACGCTTGACATATATGTCAATCCATTTGCTTTCTATCTGTTTGTTTGCATGTCCGTCTACATGCATGCAAATTGTACCCCTTGGCGAAAGATTCCAAAGAATGTTTACGGTGAAAGACACAAATAAAAAAAAGGAGCAAGGAAGTGTGTCATGACGTCACAAATCTCAGCACAAAGGAAACAATGAAAGGACAGCAATGCTGGGCTGAATATAATCGCCTTACTTGACAGACAAAGGTGCCGTGTGTGTTTATGTCTCGTCTCCCTCGTAACCAAGGACAAACTGTTGTTTTACGCGATGAGGTGCGAATTCCGAGATCCTTCTGGGCGAACTGCGGTCTGCCGTGTGATTCTGGAATGTAACATTTATAACTTACAAAACTCATTAGCATTTAATTGTTTCGATGCCTAATTCTACGACTTTTATCTTCAGTACTCAAGTCTTTAAACTTCTAACACTTTCAATATAAACAACAAAAGCTTTCAACATATACGATTTTAAACATATATGATTTTAACATACATGGTTTCAAAATTCAACATTTAAGACTTCTAACACTCCTAATATAAGTAACAATAGCTTTCAACATATACGATTTTAAACACACATGATTTTCATTCAAACACTTAATATTTTTCCATTCCAATATTTAAGACTAAACTTCTGCATTTATGACTTTTAAATTCAGTAGAAATCTATTAGTATTTAATTCAATATTTGTCGTGTTTAGCTTCAGTGCAACATGGCCAGTGTTTCGCTGCAACATGGCCAGTGTTTCGCTGCAACATGGCCAGCGTTTCGCTGCAACATAGCCAGTGTTTCGCTGCAACATGGCCAGTGTTTCGCTGCAACATGGCCAGTGTTTCGCTGCAACATGGCCAGCGTTTCGCTGTAACATGGCCAGCGTTTCGCTGCAACATGGCCAGTGTTTCGCTGCAACATGGCCAGCGTTTCGCTGCAACATGGCCAGCGTTTCGCTGCAACATGGCCAGTGTTTCACTGCAACATGGCCAGTGTTTCGCTGCCAGGTTATTACTTAATATTTCAGTCATTTCAGCACAGGGTTGGTGAATCTTTTTTCAAATAAAATTTTTTTTTAAATCAGTTTTATTTAATTTTCTATTTTTTTATTTTCTTTTTATTTGGTTTCTTTGATGTGTTAGATATTTTTTCACTCCTTATTTTCCTCAAAATGTATATTATGACAGAATTACTATTGATTTATCTTTTAGTTTTCCAATTCTGGCCTAAAGTACGTACTTGCATTTCTTTTATATCAAAATAAATAGATACAGCACAGTCATGCTTAAGTTTTTATTAGCCTCCAAACCATATTTTTCAATTTGTTTGCAAATTTAAAAAAATCAAAATAGATTTAAAAATATAAAAAAAATCATGATTTTTCTAAATGAAAAAATCAATTATTTAATCACTTGATTTAATCAGTTTGATTTAATCATTGCCTATACCCTGTTTCAGCATGATTCCTTTTCGTCGGTTTCCAAAGCAAATGGACCCACCAAACGCAGTTATTTTCATTTGCACTGATAGACATCTCGTACTGAATAATACATAACATTTCTTTCTGAATCACAGAACTGTCTTGCAAGCAACGACACCTTCAAAAGGCCTGGGAAATTAGATTTGCCTGAGAGAGATATGAATAAGTTTTACATGAGATTTCCATGTAACTGGAATTTTGTAACCCAATTCAAATTGGAAATTCGAATTCACAATCGGAGAATTAGACATTGAAATTCATTTTTAAACAAATCCCAGCATCAATATTCAAGCCACATTACAAAGTCAACATTCATAACGTATTTCCTTTCCACAATTTTTAAGCCTTACATAAAACGAATTATTCCCCAAATAAAGGATAAACGTATAATGCAATGCGTTTTCATTAAAACCAAATTGAACTGAATACAGAATTTAGGCCAAAGGCCAAGCGCTGGGACAAATGAGGTGATTCAGCGCTGAAACGGAAATTGACAGTAAAAGTTTGCAAGGTTCAGCGCTGAAACTGAAATTGACAGTAAATAGTTTGAAAAGTATAACAGGAGGAAAACCTCAAAGCAGTTGCACTATGAAGCAATTGTTAGGAGAGGGTGGAAAGTAAGATGGAAGAAAGAATATGAAAGGAAGTACAGTAAAAGGAACGAAAGGGGTTGCAGCTAGGGGCCGAAGGCACGCTGCAAAGAACCTTAAGCATTGCCTACAGTGTACCGCATGAGGTCCACTGACGGCACTAACCCCCTACGAAGGTTTTCATTAAATGAATTCAAAATTAATGCGTAAACCAATTACAGTTTTAGTATTCCAAAGCAAATTAGGACAGGAGATGTCTTCTTTCCAAAAGTCGTTCGTGTAAAAAAAATTCTCTTGTAAAGAATATACTTACTAAGCAACTCAATGAACATTTGGCAATACAGAAATCAAGACAAGAATTAGGATTTAAAATCTGTCCGTATTATCTATAACTATTAATGCACTAATCTTAACATTTGGCAGCATAAAAATCACTACAAGAATTGATTTGCAATCTATTTGTATTAGTAAAAGAATTAATATATCAACCTCATTAATTATTCATGCCAAACACCCTGTTGAAAAGAAACAATACTTGGGTTCGTATTCGTTATATCGTCTTCGCTATAACAAATAACGCCTCCTGCCTACAACAAAGTCCAACGAAGCCAAGGATCCTCCTCCTCCTCTCAGTAGGAGTCTTGAGTAGGTCCTTCACTTAATGACCCTTGAGTCATACTCGGCAACTTCCAAATGCAAGCTACGCCGAGCCCAAAGAAGAGATGTGTGTGTGTGTTTTTGTCTCGGTGACCCTCGGCGTGACGTCAGCAGGGGAAGGGTGTCCTTTTGTGGGGGAGCATTCTGGGGCATTTCCCGTCGACGTCAAGAGGCGGTCCGCGAGACTCGTGCTTGTGTGGTTGTTTGTTTGTGCGCGCGTATTATAAAGAGTGTTAATACAAACTTGCATCATGAGGGTAATCGTGTAATCGTGCAAGGCTGATCAAAACAATGACGTTTAGTGATTCATCGTTTTATTTTCATCCTCTCTCTCTCTCTCTCTCTCTCTCTCTCTCTCTCTCTCTCTCTCTCCTGTCACCGTCATTCAATGTCCTTCGTATTTGCTGGAATTTTTGATATTCGTAACCGCTTTTCTGACTTATCGTGCAACTTTTGTAATAAGAGCGTTTACCATTCACGTCATATTTACACACACACACACACACACACATATATATATACATATAATATATATATATATATATATATATATATATATAATGTATATTATACTATATATAAATATATATATATATATATATATATATATATATATATATATATATATATATATAGATATATTAATATATATATAAACTCTATATATATATATATATATATATATATATTGTAATTTTCGTAACTGTGCACACACTATGGAGCAAGCGTCATCAACCTAAATTTAGACAAAATTAACATCTCCAGAAACGAGTCATTAATAACCATACTAAGTCATCTACTATATATCTGTATTAAACCTTGTAAGTACGTACTTACTAATGTCTACGTACACGGCGTGTACGTAGAATCGATGACCTTTGCAAGGGCCTGGAAGGGGAATTCGTTTTAACTTCTGAAGTCTGAAAATTCCCGTTTACTTATTGAACTCTGAAAATTCCCATTGAATTACAAAACTCTGAAAATTCCTGTTTACTTACTGAACTCTGAAAATTCCCATTGAATTGCAGACCTCTGAAAATTCCCATCAACTTACTGAACTCTGAAAATTCCTATTAACTTACTTAAGTCTGAAAATTCCCATTGAATTACTGATCTCTGAAAATTCCAGTTTACTTACTGAACTCTGAAAATTCCTATTAACTTACGTAACTCTGAAAATTCCCATTGAATTACTGATCTCTGAAAATTCCAGTTTACTTACTGAAGTCTGAAAATTCCTATTAACTTACTTAACTCGGAAAATTCCCGTTTACTTACTGAACTCTGAAAATTCCCATTGAATTACAAAACTGAAAATTATTATTGAATTACTGATCTCTAAAAATTTCCAATAAATTACTGATCTCTGAAGATTCCAATTTACTTACTGAAATCTGAAAATTCCCATTGAATTACTAAACTCTGAATGGATTACTGAGCTTTGAAAATTCCTATTGAATTACTAATCTCTGAAAATTCCCGTTTACTTACTGAACTCGGAAAATTCCCGTTTACCTACTGAACTCGGAAAATTCCCATTTACTTACTGAACGCTGAAAATTCCCATTGGTATTAAAAGATTTGAGAAAGACAATCTCGGGCAATCCACTTAGGGGGTTAGAGATGTGTATTTCCGGTGACAGAAGTTCACTCTCGACGTGGTTCGGAAGTGACGTAAAGCCGTTGGTCTCGTTGCTGGATAACCACTGGTTCCATGCAACGTGAAACCACCACTCCTTTCTTGTGACGTGTGTGTGTGTGTGTGTGTGTGTGTGTGTGTGTGTGTGTGTGTGTGCGTTTAATCTTTGCATATATATAGAGTCCTCAACCGGGGGCAAATTCAATTAGCCTGTGACTCGACAGCAGAGAGTAATAGTACTAGAGTTTAGTGTGTAATGCGTCTTCTCCAACGTAATAAAAGTCAGCCAAGGAGAAAAACAATATAAAAAGCTTGGTTTATGCAAAAGAGCAGTTTTGTGTCCCAGAATATATCTTTGCAATACGAAGGGATGCTTTCACTATAAAGTATACGGATACATACATACATTCATACACACGCAGGTTCTCTAGAACTTACCCTGGAATCACTGCTAGTTTTAGACCATTCCTAAGCGAGAAAACATTATCTTTTAGACTTACCTGATAGATAAGTGCTCGTGTGTGTGTGTGTGTGTGTGTGTGTGTGTGTGTGTGTGTGTGTGTGTGTGTGTGTGTTACTACTGCGCCCTTCATACAATCGCAAACCGTACATGAAAAAAAAACTTGAGTAACTTATAACTAAGAAATACATCTCCTTTACAGATAACGAAATCCGAGCCAGTCTCCAATAATGCAGATTTCCAGCGAACCTTTAATGGATAATGAAAATATGAACCGCAGAGAAGCGAATCTAAAACAAGTGCCGTTTCCAATGCGAAACAGAAGCCAAGATGTGGTTTTTGCCCCGTAACCTCAAGGGGACGAGTGACACATCAGAGAGAAGAGGACGACGACGATCGCTTTTAAGCTGGTATGCCAGGGTTGAGAGAGAGAGAGAGAGAGAGAGAGAGAGAGAGAGAGAGAGAGAGAGAGAGAGACTTTGATTAATGCGCTTTATTACAGAAGTTGGTTGGTGCTGTTGGTTTAAGAAATGACACTTGGACACAAGTTGAGCTTTGCTTTTTCTTAACTTTCTGTTTGGTTCGTTGCATTGCAATAAGAGCAAGTGATGAAAGTCGTTACCAAAGTTTTTTGTTTTTTTTACAAGGGGTGTTCTTGGACTTTTTTAAGTACTTTTAGAAACAAAATAAAAAAAAGGTCATGTCATGCTTAATTTTCAAAACCTTTTTTTTTTTTTTACAGAGGTTGTCTTGGGTTCTGGAAGCAAGAGCCCGTGCTGGTTTTAGACCAGCTCAATTTTAGAAGCAAAATAAAAAGAGACATCCTCTCTTATGCTTCATTATCAGTTTTTTTTTTTTTTTTTTTTTTTTTTTTTTTTTTTTTTTTTTTTTGTTTTTTTTTTTTTTTTTTTACAGAAATTGATCCTGCGCTTTTGAAGCAAGAGCCCGTGTTGGCTTAAGACCTGATTTTAAACAAGGCAAAAATTCATCCTCTCTTATTCTTCCGTGTGACAGCTAACATCCAGACACCTTAAAAATATGAGAGAGAGAGAGAGAGAGAGAGAGGGGGGGGGGTAGGTTGAAACCGGCGTATCAATGGAAGCTGTCAGCTTCTGTTGGGAATCGTTACGATCTAAATTTTCTCCCTTTTCTGTCTCGTCATTGACGCAACGTCCTTCGCCATCATCATCATCGTCGTCGACCTGAGCCGTAATCCTGGAAGACATTCTCAGCCTCACGCCTCCCGAGATCGGGAATAGCGCGAGAAATGGGAGAGATCTCGGCCCCGTGACGAGGCACTATTTGGCAAATGGCGCCGCCCGTCTTTTCACTCCTTTCAGACTTTTCAGAAGCCGAAGACATTTTTCTGGCGAGGATTCCTAGCGAGGAGGCTGGTCGCTGAATAGGCTCCAGCACGTGATGGAGTTGTCCTTGCATACGTCCTCAGTAGCAGAGGTTTCGAAATGCAACTTCTTCTGCTGTCAAAACAGAAATTTTTTATTTATTTATTTTTTTTTTAGGATGTTATTTACGAAACGTCATCATTGAATCTGGATGACTAAGGTGCACGTGAGATCGTTAGCCACCTGATTAGAAAAATTAGATATAATATATATATCTAATAAAAAGAGACCATAAAAACGCCAAAATATAGAGAGAAAATACTATATTTCAGGGACAGTTGCCTCTCTCTGAAATATAGTAATTTCTCTCTATATTTTGGCGTCTTTATGGGCTCCTTTTATTACATGGAATTCTGTTGTAACAGAAACATTTTTACCAGCCATATATATAATATTAAATATATATATATATATATATATATATATATATATATATATATATAAAGATAAATGCCACGAAGGAAAAATAAACGAAGGAGTCTGCGAGATCTTTCGACTTAAAAGCCCTTTACTGAAGCAGATACTGCTTAAGTAAAGGGCTTTTAAGTCAAAAGATTTCGCAGACTCCTTCGTTTATTTTTCCTTCGTGGCCTTTATCTTTATTTATGGATTTATCACGTTCCTAACTTTCGTGATTCTGTTATACATATAATATATATATATATATACATATATATACATATTATAATATATTATATTATATATAATGTATGCTATGTTATGTATGGTATGTATATCATATATTATTAATAATATTATATATATATATTAATATATAATATATATAGATTTATATAAAATAATGATTTTTAGTAGGTTCTGGCCACTGGCTCTCCCCCACTCACATCCTTCGATTGACAGCTTTACTTTCGGTCCTAAAGGCAACTGACCTAAAATTTGGGTTTTCCTTCTTGACATTCAAATTCTTTTCCGAGAAACATTTCCGGTCAATCTCATTTTCGGCTGCACAACTGAGAAAGTATTCTGAGAGTTCTCGGTACAGGATAATACAAGTGTATCGCAAGGAAATGTTTTTATTCCTTTTTTCTTCTGCCATGTTTTGAAAAGAATTCACTGTTTGGTCTTCAGCAGGTGACTCCATTTTTTAGTTTTCTGTAAAAGAAAACTATTTCTGTGGCTTTATTAAGGGCTGCTCTATGAGCAAGAGCCCGTTCTGGCATAAAGTGAGCTAAATCTAAAACAACAACTCTGGCTTTGTCTGTCCGTCCGCAGTTTTTTCTGTCCGCCCTCAGATCTCAAAAACTACTGAGGCTAGAGGGCTGCAAATTGGTATGTAGGTCCATCCACCATCCAATCATCAAAATACCAAATTGCAGCTCTCTAGCCTCAGTAGTTTTTGTTTTACTTAAGGTTCAAGTTAGCCATGGATCGTGCTTCTGGCAATCATATAGATAGGCCTCCACCGGGCAGTGGTTAAAGTTTCATGGACCGCGGCTCATAAGCACTATACCGTGACCACTGAAAACTAGATCTAGTTGGACTTGATTATACGCTGTAGCGGCTGTACAGAAAACACGATTGCGCCAAAGAAACTTCGGCGCATTTTTTATTTGTTAATCGTTGCACATAAATTTGAGTTCTGTTTAATTTCTTATCCCATGGTCAAAATCTCTGCCAAAAAAAATTAATGTCTTATGAATTTTTATTATATATATATATATATATATATATATATATATATATATATAATTTAGCTACGAAATTCACGACGTCGGGATTAAATTGTTGTATGTTAAAAAAACCCACAATTATATCAATAACTTATATTATTTGCACAAAAAATTCAAAAGACTCCCAACACCTGAACAGTGTTCCTCCTTAGAGTTTACGTTAATATACTAAGGAAGTATAAATTTTATATTATTATCGATATAATAGTGGATTTTTAATACATATATATACATATATATATATATATATATATATATATATATATAATACTATTTATATATATATATATATAATTAATATTATTTTGATCTCACTTTGCATGTAGATCTTCCCATAAAAGACTGGCCATCTCGCAGTATTGATTAGGCAGTTACATCTTTCAGCATCGCCTTTTCTGTGCGAAGTTCAGTAACTCTGAGGTTCTCTGGAAGTTTTATTCCTCTTGCGATAACTTCCCGGAACTTCCGGAGTTTAAACTTGGAGCCAAATTGCGTTTTTCTAGAGCAGGCTGAAGGAAGTTTCATTTCAGAGTTTGTTTTTATTTTATATATTTTACTTTACTGTCTATTTTTTTCGTTTTTTTTTTCTTTGTTCCTTCTGGTTCACATTTTATTATTCACTTCACAATCCATTTTCCCTTTTCAACAGGAATTGGAGTTTGGCTTGTAATAATAATAATAATAATAATAATAATAATAATAATAATAATAATAATAATAATAATAATAAGAATCATAAAGAGATGGCAGAAAAAAGGCTAAGAAAGCAGGAAAACAAGGGAGGAATTCAACGTGAAATACAAAGTACAAGAGAAGGGGACTAAAACAAACAACCAATAGAAGATGTAAAACAGAGCTTAAGGCCAAAAGCACATAAGATCCAACGGTACACGAACAGGAATAAGGGATACCAACAGAACAAACTATTCGGAACCAACCAGAAAAGACTATACAGCCAACTAAGAGGGGAAAGAAATTCCTGAAGCCGAACCTAGTAAGAGACTCTGGGAAAACATATGGAGCAATCCGGTATCACACAACAAACATGCAACATGGCTCCAGGAAGTCAAGGAAGAAGAAACAGGGAGAATAAAGCAAAGATTCACAGAGATCACGACAGACACAGTCAGACCCACTACTAGAAAATGCCAAACTGGAAAGCCCCAGGTCCCGATGAAGTCCATGGATACTGGCTCAAAAACTTCAAGGCCCTACACCCACGAATAGCAGAACAACTCCAGCATTGTATCTCAAATCACCATGCACCAAAATGGATGACCAAAGGAAGAACATCCTTAGTACAAAAAGACAAGAGTAAGGGAAATATAGCCAGTAACTACAGGCCTATCACCTGCCTACCAATAATGTGGAAGTTACTGACAGGTATCATCAGTGAAAGGCTATACAACTACCTAGAGGAGACAAACACCATCCCCCACCAACAGAAAGGCTGCAGAAGGAAGTGTAGGGGCACAAAAGACCAGCTCCTGATAGACAAAATGGTAATGAAGAACAGTAGGAGAAGGGAACAACAAAACCAACCTAAGCATGGCATGGATAGACTATAAGAAAGCCTTCGACATGATACACACATGGCTATTAGAATGCCTGAAAATATATGGGGCAGAGGAAAACACCATCAGCTTCCTCAAAAATACAATGCGCAACTGGAATACAATACTTAAGCTCTGGAATAAGACTAGTAGAGGTTAATATCAGAAGAGGGATCTTTCAGGGCGACTCACTGTCCCCACTACTCTTCGTAGTAGCCATGATTCCCATGACAAAAGTACTACAGAAGATGGATGCCGGGTACCAACTCAAGAAAAGAGGCAACAGAATCAACCATCTGATGTTCATGGACGACATCAAGCTGTATGGTAAGAGCATCAAGGAAATAGATACCCTAATCCAGACTGTAAGGATAGTATCTGGAGACATCCAGGATGGAGTTTTGGAATAGAAAAATGCGCCTTAGTCAACATACAAAAGGGCAAAGTAACGAGAACTGAAGGGATAAAGCTACCAGATGGGAGCACCATCAAACACATAGATGAGACAGGATACAAATACCTGGGAATAATGGAAGGAGGGGATATAAAACACCAAGAGATGAAGGACACGATCAGGAAAGAATATATGCAGAGACTCAAGGCGATACTCAAGTCAAAACTCAACGCCGGTAAATGATGATAAAAGCCATAAACACATGGACAGTGCCAGTAATCAGATACAGCGCAGGAATAGTCGAATGGACGAAGGCAGAACTCCGCAGCATAGATCAGAAAACCAGGAACATATGACAATACACAAAGCACTACACCCAAGAGCAAATACGGAAAGGACTATACATAACACGAAAGGAAGGAGGGAGAGGACTACTAAAGTATAGAGGACTGCGTCAACATCAAAAAACAGAGCACTGGGCAATATCTGAAAACCAGTGAAGACGAGTGGCTAAAAGAGTGCATGGGAAGAAGGACTAATAAAAGTAGACGAAGACCCAGAAAATATACAGAGATAGGAGAATGACAGACAGAACAGAGGACTGGCACAATAAACCAATGCACGGACAATACATGAGACAAAGACTAAAGAACTAGCCAGCGATGACACATGGCAATGGCTACAGAGGGGAGAGCTAAAGAAGGAAACTGAAGGAATGATAACAGGCGGGTCACAAGATCAGGCCCTAAGAACCAGATATGTTCAAAGAACGATAGACGGAAATAACATCTCTCCCATATGTAGGAAGTGCAATACGAAAATGAAACCATAAACCACATAGCAAGCGAAATGCCGGCACTTGCACAGAACCAGTACAAAAAGAGGCATGATCAGTGGCAAAGCCCTCCACTGGAGCCTGTGCAAAAGAAACATCAGCTACCTTGCAGTAATAAGTGGTACGAGCACCAACCTGAGGGAGTGATAGAAAACGATCACGCAAAGATCCTCTGGGACTATGGGTATCAGGACGGATAGGGTGATACGTGCAAACAGACCAGACGTGACGTTGATTGACAAAGTCAAGAAGAAAGTATCACTCATTGATGTCGCAAATATCATGGGACACCAGAGTTGAAGAGAAAGAGAGGGAAAAAATGGATAAGTATCAAGATCGGAAAATAGAATTAAGGAGGATATGGGATACCGCCAGTGGAAATCGTACCCATAATCATAGGAGCACTAGGCACGATCCCAAGATCCCTGAAAGGAATCTAGCAAAAACTAGACACTGAAGTAGCTCCAGGACTCATGCAGAAGAGTGTGATCCTAGAAACGGCACACATGGTAAGGAGAGTGATGGACTCCTAAGGAGGCAGGATGCAACCCGGAACCCCACACTATAAATACCACCCAGTCGAATTGGAGGACTGTGATAGAAAAAAAAAAAAAAATAATAATAATAATAATAATAATAATAGTATCAATTAAAAAATCCTCATAGTAGCACGGGTCTTCAAATGGAGAAACAAATCCACAGTTATGTAAATGAACATATATTTATATTTAAAACAGCTATCCTTGCTGTTTTAAATATAAATATATGCACATTTACATAACTGTTGTATTTGTTCCTCCAATAATAACCATAATAATAATAATGCATGAGTATACATGAACTCACACATACACATGTATATATATAATATATATATACATATAATATATATATATATATATATATATATATATATATATATATATATAATTTGCAATTGTAATAGCCACAATGTCCTCTTAATTTCTTGAATTCTTTGCTCTTTTTTTGGATACGCTTGTCACTACAAAGCCTGAAGATCCAAGTTCAAAGAAATTTGAAGAAATTGTGATGTCCGGTACCGGGAAACGAACCCAGGTCCCATAATCACAAAGAGGTAAAAAAAAATGACCAGCAGATTCTTCAAATATATTAAGAGCAGTTTTTAAACACGAAATAAACGTAAAAACGTCTTCTGTTTATCTAACCTCGATAAAGTGGAAGACTAAAATATACTAAACAACATCAAGTAGGAAACCCCCCAAAAAGAAAAAAAAAATACCTTCTTAGGAATTAATATGAAAAGATGAAAAAAAAAAAAAAAACGTGAAACGTGTTCATAAACAGGTTTCATCTAAGAATGGCGTAGTCGCTTCTCAAACCCCGACAAACATGAAAACCACACGAGACGAGATAATAACAAGAGAGAAGGAAGAGAAAAAATATTACTCAAACATCTCTTGTCAGAACGAGAAGCCCAGAGGTGTATACTACAGTCCCTCAAGGTCAAGAATGTGACGAGAAGTAGGGGAATCTCATGACATAAAACCCCCTACAGTAGCATCTGAAAAGAGACCAATGACCTTCAAGCGCTGCGAGGAAGCTGGTTTTAAAAACTAGGTTACTGGTTAGGCTGAATTAACCCCCCCCCCCCCACCACCCCCCCCCCCCACCACCCCCCCCCCCCCCCCCCCCCCCCCCCCCCCACCCCCCCCCCCCCCCCCCCCCCCCCCCTCCCGCCCCCCGACCCCCAAAAAAACTCACTTCTGATGACTGGTAGCCTCTTCGAACATAATGCCGACTGTACATATACCTCGGACAAGGACGCTTGAATCTCCCGGTACAGATGTTTCTTAAATGCGGTTGAATTTAATTTATTCAGGAAGGGAGATAATCCGATGTAGTATATGTTCTTGGATCAGTCACCCTCTTGTCTCTACTGCTGCCATCTAGTGGCGAGATCAGCAAGTTGTCCTGGTGGACTGGTTGGCTTTCGATAAAATGTATGAGAGCAACTAATGAAAATTGCTACGAAACCTTTTATTTTCTTACCAAGTAAGGTATCATGTACGCATTCTTTGAAATGTTAACTTATTTCAGTGCTAAACAATCTATCAGCTCTATCATTTTCCATTTTAGATGCAGAGATCGATGGAACCGGCATTCAATAACGTCGTCTAGCCAAGTCAAAATGCGAAAAGAAAAAAAAAACAGGGAAAGGACTAAGGACAGAGGTTATCTGACCTCACTTCACCTAAGATCATCTGAAACTGAAGCTGGATTTGAATCGGGTGATAGCTATAGTAGATTCACATCAACCCTGCATTTAACGTCTAGGCCAGTCCCTTACGACGCTCCTGATTGGCTGTTGATAAGCCAATGACAGGACTAGAAACTCTCAGTCTCACTCGAGAATTCACATAGGCAGGATGTATGCTCCACCTCTCCTGAAGGATACTTTTCAAAGACGTATCCCTCAGGAGAGGTGGCACATAGATCCTATTCATGTGAACTCTCGAGAGAGAGACTGAGAGTTTCCACCCTTGTCATTGGCTTATCAACAGCCAATCAGGAGCGTCGTAAGGGACTGGCCTAGACGTCAAATGCACGGGTGATGTGAATCTACTATAGCAATATCTTAGACAGAAATTTCTAGCACTTAATCTGATTGCTAAATTGAAGTGTTTGTAAAAAAATATTATTAAAAAGTCCCTAAATTGTGCAAATGAAAGAATTCAAGATGTGTCAATGGCGTAAAGCTGCTTGACTTGGCAAATTTATTTTTATTTTCTTATTAACCATTTGGTTTTCAGACTTAAAACAAGGCGTGATCCAACTTTCGGCTTACTCGGGGCGCGCGTGCTAAAATCTACGGTCTAATAGAGCGTTTTTTCACCAACTAAAATTATAATAAATAAATACGCTATATTTCATTAGAAATTATTTTTCTGTTACTGATTAATTTTTACATTTTCCTTCTGGTAAATAAATCCTAAATATCCTGCCTTAAATATCCTGTATCTTTAACTCAAAGCAAAACACCTTTATCAGACCTTTTTAGGCTTTCCTCATTTAACACATGAGATCGAAATGAACTTAATTCACATTTACCTCAATGTTCACTTATTACAGATCTCAAGATGGTCAAATTCTTTCCTTTACGATGCTTTATATATTTTCTTTTAATTTTCAGATTTTCTTATATAATATCGAGACAACAGGGTCTTAAGAGGTTACTGTACAAGTACACACAAGTAAAAACGAATTATTGCACATACAACTACAAACGAATTATTGCACAGACAACTACAAACGAATTATTGTACAGACAACTACATATGAATTATTGTACAGGCAACTACAAACAAATTATTGTACAGACAACTACAAACGAATTATTGTACAGACAAGCACAAACGAATTATTATACAGACAAGCGCAAACGAATTATTGTAGACA
>NC_061108.1:14364435-14394435 GCF_015104395.2 Macrobrachium nipponense
CTTGTTGCGGTTGCCCCAGGTCCCTCAGTATGAGGCACCTCTAATGTCTACCAGAGAGTTGCTAGTACATCTTCCGGTATATTTTGCATCTTCCAATCTTGGATGGTCTGGGATGCAGTTTAGATATTTGTCGAGCTTATTCTTAAACACATCTACGCTCACTCCTGATATATTCCTCAGATGAGCTGGCAACGCATTGAATAGACGCTGTATTATCGATGCTGGTGCGTAGTGGATTTAATGTCCTGTGTCTTTCCCTTATTTTTCCTGGTATAGTTTTGGCACTATTAATCTACCTCTGCTTGCTCTTTCTGATATTTTTAGTTTCCATGATATTTTCTGCTACTCCTTCTATCTGTTTCCATGCCTGAATTATCATGTAGCGTTCTCTTCTCCTTTCTAGACTATATAATTTTAAGAATTGTAGTCTTTCCCAGTAGTCTAGGTCCTTAACTTCTTCTATTCTAGCTGTAAAGGACCTTTGTACACTCTCTATTTGTGCAATATCCTTTTGATAGTGTGGGTACCATATCATATTGCAATATTCAAGTGGACTACGAACATATGTTTTATAAAGCATAATCATGTGTTCAGCTTTTCTTGTTTTGAAGTGCCCGTAACAACATTTCCATTTTGCTTTACATTTTGCCACAGAGTTGCTATTTGATCATTGCATAACATGTTCCTATTCATCATCACACCAAGGTCTTTAACTGCTTCCTTATTTGTGATGGTCTTATATTAGGTCCCTTATATGCATATAGCTTTCTTTCTCTGTCTCCATAATTTATTGATTCAAATTTATCAGAGTTAAATACCATCCTATTTACCTCTGCCCAATCATATACTTTGTTAAGGTCTCTTTGTAGAGCGTTCCTATCTTCATCACAAGTAATTTCTATACTTATTCTTGTGTCATCTGCGAAACTACTCACTACCGAATCCTTCACATTATTGTCTATGTCTTCAATCATAATACAAACAGTATTGCAGCTAACACCGTACCTTGCGGCACACCGGATATTACCTTGACTTCATCCGATTTCTCGTCGTTTGCAATAACTATCTGTTTTCTGTTGTGTAAAAATTCTTTTAACCATCTTCCTACTTTATCCACGATATTGTGTTTTCTAATTTTCTTCGCTAATATAGTATGGTCTACTTTATCAAAGCTTTTGCAAAGTCTAAATAAACCACATCTGTTTCATTTCCGCTTTTCATATTTTTGAATATGTTCTCACGGTGGACTAACAGTTGGGTTTGTGTACTTTTTCCGGGTACGAAACCATGTTGTCCTTTATTAAACAAATTATTTTTTATTAAATGTTTCATAATATTTTTCTTCATTACCCTTTTCATACACTTTCATAATATGTGATGTTAGACTCACAGGCCTATAATTACTTGCCTCTAGTCTTGATCCACTTTGAAAGTAGGGGTAATATATGCTAATTTGTGCTCATCATCAAAATCTTGCCTGTATCTACACTTTGTCTTAATAATATTGCAAGTGGCTTTGCGATAGAATGAACTACTTTCTTTAACAAAATAGCAGGAATTCCATCAGGCCCTGCAGCAGCTCCATTTTTAATTTCATTAATAGCCTGCACAATATCAGCTTCATTAATATCTATGTCAGCTAAATATTTGAATCAATAAATTATGGAGACAGAGAAAGAAAGCTATATGCATATAAGGGACCTAATAATGAGACCATCACAAATAAGGAAGCAGTTAAAGACCTTGGTGTGATGATGAATAGGAACATGTTATGCAATGATCAATAGCAACTCTGTTGGCAAAATGTAAAGCAAAATGGGAATGTTGTTACGGCACTTCAAAACAAGAAAAGCTGAACACATGATTTATGCTTTATAAAACATATGTTCGTAGTCCACTTGAATATTGCAATATGATATGGTACCCACACTATCAAAAGGATATTGCACAAATAGAGAGTGTACAAAGGTCCTTTACAGCTAGAATAGAAGAAGTTAAGGACCTAGACTACTGGGAAAGACTACAATTCTTAAAATTATATAGTCTAGAAAGGAGAAGAGAACGCTACATGATAATTCAGGCATGGAAACAGATAGAAGGAATAGCAGAAAATATCATGGAACTAAAAATATCAGAAAGAGCAAGCAGAGGTAGATTAATAGTGCCCAAAACTATACCAGGAAAAATAAGGAAAGCACACAGGACATTAATCCACTACGCACCAGCATCGATAATGCAGCGTCTATTCAATGCGTTGCCAGCTCATCTGAGGAAATATATCAGGAGTGAGCGTAGATGTGTTTAAGAATAAGCTCGACAAATATCTAAACTGCATCCCAGACCATCCAAGATTGGAAGATGCCAAAATATACCGGAAGATGTACTAGCAACTCTCTGGTAGACATTAGAGGTGCCTCACACTGAGGGACCTGGGGCAACCCGAACAAGATGTAAGGTAAGGTAAGGTCTGTAAGGTCTGCCAGTATGTTGCAAATTTCCTTTTTTTCATTCGTTAATCTCCCTTCAATTCTCAGAGGGCCTATTTCTATTCTTCTTTTATTATCTTCTTCGCATATGAGTATAATAGCTTGGGGTTTTGCTTGATATTTAATAGGGTTTTTTCTTCCAAGTCCCGTTTTTCATTTTCTTTTGATTGTATAATCTTTTGTTCTGCATTTTCTATCTTACTTTTTAGTTTCTATAACTTTCCATGCATTTTTTTCTTTTGCAAGACCTTTTTTTTTTTTCCACTTCTGATTTTCTGGAACAAGATCCTTCTGTCTCTTGGTATGCATGAATGATGTTTATTTTTCTTCTTCGGTATATATTTTTCCACTATTTTCTCCAATATTTTATATAATATCTCCGTATTTACCCCTTATGTCATCACTTACGAAAATGTTATCCCAATCTTGTTTAATTCTTCATTAATTTCTGACCATTTTATATTTTTACTGTAGAAGTTGTATTTTCCATATCCTTCCCACTTTTTCATTTCTTGCTTATCTCTATTTTCACTTGCTTTGGAATGAACTGTTAATTCTATGACATTATGATCTGAAATATTCGCATTATAAACTATTATTTCTTTAACATAATTCATCTCGTTCACAAATACTAGGTCTAAAGTATTTTCCTTTCTTGTTGGCAGGTGATTTATTTGTTGAATGTTGTATTCTAGTAGCATATCTAATAGCTTTTCAAATTGCCTCTTATCTTCTGCACTACTATTACTCTCTTTTTATATGTATAAGTACAACCACAATCTCCTATTCGTTCTTTCCATTCTACGAAAGGAAAGTTGAAGTCACCAGATAGGAGAATAGTCCAGTCCTTGTGATTTCTACATATATCATCCAATTTTCAATTATTAAGTCAAACTCTTTAGTATTAGGAGGTCTATATATTACTATGTTCATCAATTTTTCAGATTCAAATTCTACCGCTATTAGTTCACATTCTGAGTTACTATATATTTCTCATATATTTTTCCTTGTTTTTTGTCTTTCCCATATATTGCGGTTCCCCCTTGATTCCTATTTTTTCTATCTGATCTATAAGTTTGGAACCCTTTTATTTGATCATCATTCCCAGTCTCTTGGGAATACCAGGTTTCACTTATATTCATTATATCTATTTTCTTTTCATTTTGGGTTAGTTCTTCTAAGTACTCTATTTTTCTTTTGAGTTACTCGTAACTAAACCCTGCGCATTCATCACTATGATGGTTTGCGTGTTTTCTCCTTCATTTAATACTGGTAGTAATAAGGATTTTCCCATGTCTCTTTCCTGTTTCTGGTATGTTGTTCTTTTTTCATTTCCAGAAATTCTGACATTAAAAAATCCAACTTTTCCATAATATTTGATCTTCCTTCATCATAATTATTCATTTTGTGTCTGAATCTGCAATTTTCTCCGTTTCTGCAATATCCTCTGCATAATAAATACAGTTATTATCTCTTGAGTAGAATTTCGGAGCTGATGCTTTGAAATTTTTGCTGACACCTCTGCATATCTCATTGGTGGTTTGCTTTTCTCTTTTACCTGATATTCTTGATTCTCTCTTTATTTGTTTCTTTCTTATTTTGGATTTTATTACTTGGTTGGTTATTTATTTGATTATGATTCATGGCTACAGGGTGCATATATTTGCATTTTTTGTCGAACTTACATCCTTTTCCTTCTTTTAGTTTTTACATATTTTTGGATGCAGATCTCTGCAATCATCCCCATATCCATCTAAGTATGCACATTTACCATATATTTCATAGTTTTGACATATCTTAGATGTTTGTAGTAACATCTTTCTCCAAATCTGCAATTCCCTCTTTTCAAAAGGTTGCAGATTTTGTCTTTCTTGTCTATTTTTTCCTCTTCCCGTCATTGTATAGATCTGGGTAGAGCCTCTTCGGGATTTGCTCTTGTTGTCATATCGTAATTTATTTCTTCGTAGGTATGCTGCTTTATTGCCTCATATGTAGTATCAATGAGTATCTCTGCATCCATACTTTTATCTTGTTCTTTGTTTTCCTTATTTTTTTCTGTCATTTCATTTTGTTTACTTCTCTTCCGTTTTCCTCTTCTTCTTTTTCTTCTTCTTCTTCCTCTTCCTCTTCTTCTTCATCCTCAACTATTTGTACATTCAATCTTGATTTAATAACATTGTCTATCCATGATAGACATGTTGAACAAAAATTCTTGTATCTTTTCTCAAATCTTGTATTACCTCAGCACACTGTGGATGGGTCGGAATGTTGCATGCAGCACATTTTTCTGATTAGGTTTTGTGGATTGACTATGCTATACCAAACCTTACACAGTTTGCATGCTTTTGGCATTCTTTTTCCTAATGCATCAATTAGGATATTCACAAGATTCACCTTATTCATTTTCTTTGTCGGAATATGTTTGGTTTATGTATATTTTCTTTATGAGTCTCTTGACCACTTGGATTTTATTTGGAACTTCTTCAATTATTTTCAAGATGTTTTTCATTAGATTTGTTCCAGTTTTGAAGGATTATATCCTTCTAATATATCTATGAATGCTTTTGTATCTTTTTGGTTAGGACTGTTGCTGATTTCATAGATGAGAAATGCCAGTTCCCGCCTGCTACCTCATCGTATTGCGAATCTGCTAGACACGCCAATTACGCCACCTCTTCCCGCAGTTGGAACTTACTGCCATCTTGTTCTGATTTATAGTATTACACTTGATAACTAACTTAGAAGACGCTTTATCCTACTATTTTCACACTAATCTTATCACCGATAGTCACGAACACTTCTAGATATTTTCTCAAATTCTAGTCGTATGTTAAACTTGTGATATCTGTTTGATTAATCTGACTTCACGCGGGTACGACTCACCAAGCAAGATGGCTACTTACGAGAGAGAGAGAGAGAGAGAGAGAGAGAGAGAGAGAGAGAGAGAGAGAAAAAAAAATTTATTAACGTTTATTTCCTAATCAAACACATTTATCAATTGAAAAAGATTTTTTGAGATACGGATGTGTAACGTCGATAGCTGAAAGAGACCTTACAGACCTTACAGACCTTACAGTTCGTTCGGGTTGCCCCAGGTCCCCTCAGTGTGAGGCGCCTCTAATGTCTACCAGAGAGTTGCTAGTACATCTTCCGTATATTTTGCATCTTCCAATCTTGGATGGTCTGGGATGCAGTTTAGATATTTGTCGAGCTTATTCTTAAACACATCTACGCTCACTCCTGATATATTCCTCAGATGAGCTGGCAACGCATTGAATAGACGCTGCATTATCGATGCTGGTGCGTAGTGGATTAATGTCCTGTGTGCTTTCCTTATTTTTCCTGGTATAGTTTTGGGCACTATTAATCTACCTCTGCTTGCTCTTTCTGATATTTTTAGTTCCATGATATTTTCTGTTATTCCTTCTATCTGTTTCCATGCCTGAATTATCATGTAGCGTTCTCTTCTCCTTTCTAGACTATATAATTTTAAGGATTGTAGTCTTTCCCAGTAGTCTAGGTCCTTAACTTCTATTCTAGCTGTAAAGGACCTTTGTACACTCTCTATTTGTGCAATATCCTTTTGATAGTGTGGGTACCATATCATATTGCAATATTCAAGTGGACTACGAACATATGTTTTATAAAGCATAATCATGTGTTCAGCTTTTCTTGTTTGAAGTGCCGTAACAACATTCCCATTTTTGCTTTACATTTTGCCAACAGAATTGCTATTTGATCATTGCATAACATGTTCCTATTCATCATCACACCAAGGTCTTTAACTGCTTCCTTATTTGTGATTGTCTCATTATTAGGTCCCCTATATGCATATAGCTTTCCTTCTCTGTCTCCATAATTTATTGATTCAAATTTATCAGAGTTAAATACCATCCTATTTACCTCTGCCCAATCATATACTTTGTTAAGGTCTCTTTGTAGAGCGTTCCTATCTTCATCACAAGTAATTTCTCTACTTATTCTTGTGTCATCAGCGAAACTACTCACTACCGAATCCTTAACATTACTGTCTATGTCTTCAATCATAATAACAAACAATATTGCAGCTAGCACCGTACCTTGTGGCACACCGGATATTACCTTGGTTTTCATCCGATTTCTCATCGTTTGCAATAACTATCTGTTTTCTGTTGTGTAAAAATTCTTTTAACCATCTTCCTACTTTATCTACGATATTGTGTTTTCTAATTTTCTTTGCTAATATATTATGGTCTACTTTGTCAAAAGCTTTTGCAAAGTCTAAATAAACCACATCTGTTTTTCATTTCCGCTTTTCATATTTTTGAATATGTTCTCACGGTGGACTAACAGTTGGGTTTGTGTACTTTTTCCGGGTACGAAACCGTGTTGTCCTATATTAAACAAATTATTTTTTATTAAATGTTTCATAATATTTTTCTTCATTACCCTTTCATACACTTTCATAATATGTGATGTTAGACTCACAGGCCTATAATTACTTGCCTCTAGTCTTGATCCACTTTTGAAAGTAGGGGTGATATGATGCTAATTTGTGCTCATCATAAATCTTGCCTGTATCTACACTTTGTCTTAATAATATTGCAAGTGGCTTTGCGATAGAATGAACTACTTTCTTTAACAAAATAGCAGGACTCCATCCGGCCCTGCAGCAGCTCCATTTTTAATTTCATTATTGCCTGCACAATATCAGCTTCATTAATTTCTATGTCAGCTAAATATTCACTATTTTCTTCCCTTACTTCTATATCATTATCTTCATTATCTATTCTAGGGTGAATTCTTCTCTTATATCGTTCTGCCAGTATGTTGCAAATTTCCTTTTTTCATTCGTTAATCTCCCTTCAATTCTCAGAGGGCCTATTTCTATTCTTCTTTTATTCATATTCTTCGCATATGAGTATAATAGTTTGGGGTTTTGCTTGATATTTAATAGGGTTTTTTCTTCCAAGTCCCGTTTTTCATTTTCTTTTGATTGTATAATCTTTTGTTCTGCATTTTCTATCTTACTTTTTAGTTCTATAACTTCCATGCATTTTTTTCTTTTGCAAGACCTTTTTTCCACTTTCTGATTTTCTGGAACAAGATCCTTCTGTCTCTTGGTATGCATGAATGATGTTTACTTTTCTTCTTCGGTATATATTTTTCCACTATTTTCTCCAATATTTTATATAATATCTCCGTATTTACCCTTATGTCATCACTTACGAAAATGTTATCCCAATCTTTGTTTAATTCTTCATTAATTTCTGACCATTTTATATTTTTACTGTAGAAGTTGTATTTTCAATATCCTTCCCACTTTTTCATTTCTTGCTTATCTCTATTTTCACTTGCTTTGGAAATGAACTGTTAATTTCTATGACATTATGGTCTGAAATACTCGCATTATAAACTATTATTTCTTTAACATAATTCATCTCGTTCACAAATACTAGGTTCTAAAGTATTTTCCTTTCTTGTTGGCAGGTGATTTATTTGTTGAATGTTGTATTCTAGTAGCATATCTAATAGCTTTTCAAATTGCCTCTTATCTTCTGCACTACTATTACTCTCTTTTTTATATGTATAAGTACAACCACAATCTCCTATTCGTTCTTTCCATTCTACGAAAGGAAAGTTGAAGTCACCAGATAGGAGAATAGTCCAGTCCTTGTGATTTCTACATATATCATCCAATTTTTCAATTATTAAGTCAAACTCTTTAGTATTAGGAGGTCTATATATTACTATGTTCATCAATTTTTCAGATTCAAATTCTACCGCTATTAGTTCACATTCTGAGTTACTATATTTCTCATATATTTTTCCTTGTTTTTTGTCTTTCCCATATTGCGGTTCCCCCTTGATTCCTATTTTTTCTATCTGATCTATAAGTTTGGAACCCTTTTATTTGATCATCATTCCCAGTCTCTTGGGAATACCAGGTTTCACTTATATTCTTTATATCTATTTTCTTTTCCATTTTGGGTTAGTTCTTCTAAGTACTCTCATTTTTCTTTTTGAGTTACTCGTAACTAAACCCTGCGCATTCATCACTATGATGGTTTGCGTGTTTTCTCCTTCATTTAATACTGGTAGTAATAAGGATTTTCCCATGTCTCTTTCCTGTTCTGGTATGTTGTTCTTTTTTTCATTTCCAGAAATTCTGACATTAAAAAATCCAACTTTTCCATAATATTTGATCTTCCTTCATCATATTCATTTTGCTGTCTGAATCTGCAATTTTCTCCGTTTCTGCAATATCCTCTTGCAATAATAAATACAGTTTATTATCTCTTGAGTAGAATTCGGAGCTGATGCTTTGAAATTTTTTGCTGACACCTCTGCATATCTCATTGGTGGTTTGCTTTTCTCTTTTACCTGATATTCTTGATTTCTCTCTTTATTTGTTTCTTTCTTATTTTGGATTTTATTTACTTGGTTGGTTATTTATTTGATTATGATTCATGGCTACAGGGTGCATATATTTGCATTTTTTGTCGAACTTACATCCTTTTCCTTCTTTTAGGTTTTTACATATTTTTGGATGCAGATCTCTGCAATCATCCCATATCCATCTAAGTATGCACATTTACCATATATTTCATAGTTTTGACATATCTTAGGATGTTTGTAGTAACATCTTTCTCCAAATCTGCAATTCCCTCTTTTCAAAAGGTTGCAGATTTTGTCTTTCTTGTCTATTTTTTCCTCTTTCCCGTCATTGTATAGATCTGGGTAGAGCCTCTTCGGGATTTGCTTTTTCTGTTGTCATATCGTAATTTATTTCTTCGTAGGTATGCTGCTTTATTGCCTCATATGTAGTATCAATGAGTATCTCTGCATCCATACTTTTATCTTGTTCTTTGTTTTCCTTATTATTTTTTTCTGTCATTTCATTTTTGTTTACTTCTCTTCCGTTTTCCTCTTCTTCTTTTTCTTCTTCTTCTTCCTCTTCCTCTTCTTCTTCATCCTCAACTATTTGTACATTCAATCTTGATTTAATAACATTGTCTATCCATGATAGAACATGTTGAACAAAAATTCTTGTATCTTTTCTCAAATCTTGTATTACCTCAGCACACTGTGGATGGGTCGGAATGTTGCATGCAGCACATTTTCTGATTAGGTTTTGTGGATTGACTATGCTATACAAACCTTACACAGTTTGCATGCTTTTGGCATTCTTTTTCCTAATGCATCAATTAGGATATTCACAAGATTCACCTTATTCATTTTCTTTGTCGGAATATGTTGGTTTATGTATATTTTCTTTATGAGTCTCTTGACCACTTGGATTTTATTTGGAACTTCTTCAATTATTTTCAAGATGTTTTCATTAGATTTGTTCCAGTTTGAAGGATTATATCCTTCTAATATATCTATGAATGCTTTTGTATCTTTTTGGTTAGGACTGTTGCTGATTCATAGATGAGAAATGCCAGTTCCCTTCCTGCTACCTCATCGTATTGCGAATCTGCTAGACACAAACCAAAAATTACGCCACCTCTTCCCGCAGTTGGAACTTACTGCCATCTTGTTCTGATTTATAGTATTACACTTGATAAACTAACTTAGAAGACGCTTTATCCTACTATTTTCACACTAATCTTATCACCGATAGTTCACGAACACTTCTAGATATTTCTCAAATTCTAGTCGTATGTTAAACTTGTGATATCTGTTTGATTAATCTGACTTCACGCGGGTACGACTCACCAAGCAAGATGGCTACTTACAGAGAGAGAGAGAGAGAGGAGAGAGAGAGAGAGAGAGAGAGAGAGAGAGAAAAAAATTTATTAACGTTTATTTCCTAATCAAACACATTTATCAATTGAAAAAGATTTTTTTGAGATACGGATGTGTAACGTCGATAGCTGAAAGAGACCTTACAGACCTTACAGACCTTACAGTTCGTTCGGGTTGCCCCAGGTCCCTCAGTGTGAGGCGCCTCTAATGTCTACCAGAGAGTTGCTAGTACATCTTCCGGTATATTTTTGCATCTTCCAATCTTGGATGGTCTGGGATGCAGTTTAGATATTTGTCGAGCTTATTCTTAAACACATCTACGCTCACTCCTGATATATTCCTCAGATGAGCTGGCAACGCATTGAATAGACGCTGCATTATCGATGCTGGTGCGTAGTGGATTAATGTCCTGTGTGCTTTCCTTATTTTTTCCTGGTATAGTTTTTGGGCACTATTAATCTACCTCTGCTTGCTCTTTCTGATATTTTTAGTTCCATGATATTTTCTGTTATTCCTTCTATCTGTTTCCATGCCTGAATTATCATGTAGCGTTCTCTTCTCCTTTCTAGACTATATAATTTTAAGGATTGTAGTCTTTCCCAGTAGTCTAGGTCCTTAACTTCTATTCTAGCTGTAAAGGACCTTTGTACACTCTCTATTTGTGCAATATCCTTTTGATAGTGTGGGTACCATATCATATTGCAATATTCAAGTGGACTACGAACATATGTTTTATAAAGCATAATCATGTGTTTAGCTTTTTCGTTGTTTGAAGTGCCGTAACAAACATTGCCCATTTTTTGCTTTACATTTTGCCAACAGAATTGCTATTTGATCATTGCATACATGTTCCTATTCATCATCACACAGGTCTTTAACTGCTTCCTTATTTGTGATTGTCTCATTATTAGGTCCCCTATATGCATATAGCTTTCCTTCTCTGTCTCCATAATTTATTGATTCAAATTTATCAGAGTTAAATACCATCCTATTTACCTCTGCCCAATCATATACTTTGTTAAGGTCTCTTTTATAGAGCGTTCCTATCTTCATCACAAGTAATTTCTCTACTTATTCTTGTGTCATCAGCGAAACTACTCACTACCGAATCCTTAACATTACTGTCTATGTCTTCAATCATAATAACAAACAATATTGCAGCTAGCACCGTACCTTGTGGCACACCGGATATTACCTTGGTTTCATCCGATTTTCTCATCGTTTGCAATAACTATCTGTTTTCTGTTGTGTAAAAATTCTTTTAACCATCTTCCTACTTTATCTACGATATTGTGTTTTCTAATTTTCTTTGCTATATATTATGGTCTACTTTGTCAAAAGCTTTTGCAAAGTCTAAATAAACCACATCTGTTTCATTTCCGCTTTTTCTATTTTTGATATGTTCTCACGGTGGACTAACAGTTGGGTTTGTGTACTTTTTCCGGGTACGAACCGTGTTGTCCTATATTAAACAAATTAATTTTTTATTAAATGTTTCATATATTTTTCTTCATTACCCTTTCATACACTTTCATAATATGTGATGTTAGACTCACAGGCCTATAATTACTTGCCTCTAGTCTTGATCCACTTTTGAAAGTAGGGTGATATATGCTAATTTGTGCTCATCATAAATCTTGCCTGTATCTACACTTTGTCTTAATAATATTGCAAGTGGCTTTGCGATAGAATGACTACTTTCTTTAACAAAATAGCAGGGACTCCATCCGGCCCTGCAGCAGCTCCATTTTTAATTTCATTAATTGCCTGCACAATATACTTCATTAATTTTCTATGTCAGCTAAATATTCACTATTTTCTTCCCTTACTTCTATATCATTATCTTCATTATCTATTCTAGGGGTGAATTCTCTCTTATATCGTTCTGCCAGTATGTTGCAAATTTTCCTTTTTTTCATTCGTTAATCTCCCTTCAATTCTCAGAGGCCTATTTCTATTCTTCTTTTATTCATCTTCTTCGCATATGAGTATAATAGTTTGGGGTTTTGCTTGATATTAATAGGGTTTTTCTTCCAAGTCCCGTTTTTCATTTTCTTTTTGATTGTATAATCTTTTGTTCTGCATTTTCTATCTTACTTTTTAGTTCTATAACTTTCCATGCATTTTTTTCTTTTGCAAGACCTTTTTTTCCACTTTCTGATTTTCTGGAACAAGATCCTTCTGTCTCTTGGTATGCATGAATGATGTTTATCTTTTTCTTCTTCGGTATATATTTTTCCACTATTTTCTCCATTTTATATAATAATCTCCGTATTTACCCTTATGTCATCACTTACGAAAATGTTATCCCAATCTTTGTTTAATTCTTCATTATTTCTGACCATTTTATATTTTTACTGTAGAAGTTGTATTTCAATATCCTTCCCACTTTTTCATTTCTTGCTTATCTCTATTTTCACTTGCTTTGGAATGAACTGTTAATTCATGACATTATGGTCTGAAATACTCGCATTATAAACTATTATTTCTTTAACATAATTCATCTCGTTCACAAATACTAGGTCTAAAGTATTTTTCCTTTCTTGTTGGCAGGTGATTTATTTGTTGAATGTTGTATTCTAGTAGCATATCTAATAGCTTTTCAAATTGCCTCTTATCTTCTGCACTACTATTACTCTCTTTTTTATATGTATAAGTACAACCACAATCTCCTATTCGTTCTTTCCATTCTACGAAAGGAAAGTTGAAGTCACCAGATAGGAGAATAGTCCAGTCCTTGTGATTTCTACATATATCATCCAATTTTTCAATTATTAAGTCAAACTCTTTAGTATTAGGAGGTCTATATATTACTATGTTCATCAATTTTTTTTCAGATTCAAATTCTACCGCTATTAGTTCACATTCTGAGTTACTATATTTCTCATATATTTTTCCTTGTTTTTTGTCTTTCCCATATATTGCGGTTCCCCCTTGATTCCTATTTTTTCTATCTGATCTATAAGTTTGGAACCCTTTTATTTGATCATCATTCCCAGTCTCTTGGGAATACCAGGTTTCACTTATATTCATTATATCTATTTTCTTTTCATTTTGGGTTAGTTCTTCTAAGTACTCTCTATTTTTCTTTTTGAGTTACTCGTAACTAAACCCTGCGCATTCATCACTATGATGGTTTGCGTGTTTTCTCCTTCATTTAATACTGGTAGTAATAAGGATTTTCCCATGTCTCTTTCCTGTTCTGGTATGTTGTTCTTTTTTTCATTTCCAGAAATTCTGACAGAGAGAGAGAGAGAGAGAGAGAGAGAGAGAGAGAGAATGACACCTGTAAAAACGCAAGAGGAACAAACACTGAACTAAATAAATGACAGCTGCATTTCGCGTCTCGAGAATTGGATGATATGTAGCCTTTTTATTCCCGGTCACACGCTCGATGCCATTTTAACGACCAACAGCGAGCCATAGTTCGAGATGGCACTCTTGTTCTTTATGCTGATGTACAACGAGATGGCACACTTGTTCTTTATGCACATGTACAACGAGATGGCACTCTTGTTCTTTATGCACATGTACAACGAGATGGCACGGCTGTTTTCATCGCGTAAGTACAACGTCTCTTAAAAGCGTCTTTTGCTTATCGATAAAGAATCAATACTTGAAACTTATTCACATCGCCAGAATGCCAAAGAGGAGGTCTTAGATAAGAGAATCATTATGAGATATTTTCTTAATTTTTTTTATATCTTAAATTTTTAAACGATGTTGATTTTTGTATATATGTATATATACGTGTATATATATATAGTATATATATATATATATACTATATATATATATATATATACAGTATATATATCATATATATATATATATATATATATATATATTTTATTTAATACATATACATATAGATATATGTGCGTGTGTGTGTCAGTATATATATGTTTGTTTATACACACACACACACATATATATTATATATATATATATATATATATATATATATATATATACATATATATATATATATATATACATATACATATACATAATTATATGTATGTATATACAGAGAGAGAGAGACAGAGCGAGAGAAAGAGAGACTTATGTATGTATATACGTGCGCATGAAAATCTCAAAATACTGTCTATATATGGCGACATACGCCATATATAGAGCATATGATACAGCGAATCACTCTATATTTATCCCGAAATTTCTCGTGAACTTAACAACAACTGCGTACTTCTGCCTTATGGTGATTTTACTCGGAAGTTGTAATTGCAGAACTTTCTCTTTACTGCTATTTTGAGAGGCAGTTATTTTGATTATATCATCTCATATTTTTACCTAGTTTTCTTGCTGTTCTTCTGTTGCATTCACTCTCATTCGTTATTGGGTGTTTCCCATCCACCTTTCGATTCCTTTTAGTGCGCAAGAAACAACAAATTCCAGAGTGACTTACAGCAACGGATGAATACAACACAGAATTTAGGCCAAAGGCCAAGTACTGGCACGTATGAGGTCATTCAGCGCTGAAACGGAAACTGACAGCTTGAAAAAAAAGGCTTGAACGGCTTAACAAGAGGAAAAACTCGCAGTTGTATTATGAATCAATCGTTAGGAAAGGTGGAAGACAGAGAATATGAACGGAGGAACAGTTAAAAGAAATGAAAGGAGTTGCAACTACGGGCCGAGGGGACTCCGCTAAGGCCTACTTTGCACTGCATGAGGTGCACTGACGGCACTAGCTCTTACCTACGGGGACTTCCAGCAAATGTTTATGACAACGTCATGGCGTGAGAAATACTGCATACGCAGTAAGCTGTTCATGAGCGTAAAGGTTCCGCAATGAAACTGACAAAAGGCTTCGCTATTGTATGACATCAGTGCGACATCTTGGATAGAAAGCCTCGACTTTAGAGAACATCCGCAAAGCTCTCTCTCCTATGGCCAAGTAAGACGTGACCTGAGGCGACATTTAGCGAGAACAATACAAGGAGTTTTTTTTTTCTTATTTTATTAACTCTGGTTTAACTCTGGTTTGTTTGCTGAGAGAGAGAGAGAGAGAGAGAGAGAGAGAGAGAGAGAGAGAGAGAGAGAGAAAGTTTTGGTTTAGAAGCAGAGAGAGAGAGAGAGAGAGAGAGAGAGAGAGAGAGAGAGAAAGTTTTGGTTTAGAAGCAGAGAGAGAGAGAGAGAGAGAGAGAGAGAGAGAGAGAGAGAGAGAGAGAGAGAGAGAGAGAGAGAGAGAGAGAGAGAGAGAGAGAAAGTTTTGGTTTAGAAGCAGAGAGAGAGAGAGAGAGAGAGAGAGAGAGAAAGTTTTGGTTTACAAGCAGAGAGAGAGAGAGAGAGAGAGAGAGAGAGAGAGAGAGAGAGAGAGAGATTTGGTTTATATGCAGAGAGAGAGAAAAAATTTGCCAAGTTGGTAAGCTAATCAGTCGAGAGAGATTGAGTTTGGGTTTATGAGCAGAGAGAGAGAGAGAGAGAGAGAGAGAGAGAGAGAGAGAGAGAGAGAGGGTTAATTTCGTCGAGTTTCGGTTGACAAGCAAAGAGAAAGAGTTAGAGAAAGAATTTCTCGACGTTTGGTGGGTAAGCTGAGAAATCGAAAGAGAGAGAGAGAGAGAGTGTTGTTATAAGAATGGCTTCTCTGTTTCATCATGGCCCTTTCTTCTTCTTCCTTCCTCGACGTCCAACTCACTTCACACCTAACCTCCCCAACCAAACCCCCCAACTTCTCCCCTCCCCCTCCCCCTTTCCCTGAACCCCCCCCTCCAGGGAACCCCAAAACCACACGAGGATGTTCATATCATCTCCTGGCCTTCAGATGTAAATAGAAGATTAGGTGTCATTCAGTTCATTCAATGACACACGCTCTCTCTCTCTCTCTCTCTCTCTCTCTCTCTCTCTCTCTCTATTTTACACAAATAAACAAAGTCTCTCCCTTTCTACATTATACAGTCAAATTGTTACAACAACTTACGGATGTGAAATAAATTCTTTACGGGGAGAGAGAGAGAGAGAGAGAGAGAGAGAGAGAGAGAGAGAGAGAGAGAGAGGGATTGAATTAATTTTTCTTTGCGAATTGGAGAGAGAGAGAGAGAGAGAGAGAGAGAGAGAGAGAGAGAGAGAGAAAATAAATAAATTCCTTTTAATGAATTGTTAAGAGAGAGAAGAGAGAGAGAGAGAGAGAGAGAGATGAATTCTTCTTTACGAATTGTGGACAGAGAAAGAGGGTTTAAATTCATTCTTCTTTGCGAATTGTGGAGAGGAGAGAGAGAGAGAGAGAGAGAGAGAGAGAGAGAGAGAGAGAGTTACCTAAGTCCCTTTCATCGGATAATTTGAGTCTACTTTGTTAAGCTCATGTGATGATATTCTTGTCTATTTTCGTTTCTCCCCTTTCGCATATCCAGCGCCTATGCTCTTGATTGCTCTAAGTGGTTGACCAATACTGAAGTGTGTTTCACACTTGAGGAGCAACAGAGGTAGGTGCCTGGGGCTGTTATTTCTTTATTTGGTAGCTTTATCCTTCTTCATACATTGTGGTATACCCACCCCTTACAATAACATAATGCGTTCATAGCGAGTTGTCAGATCGTAACTGTACGAGCGAAGATGCAATGTATCACTAACATAATACTATTCTCCTTGCATTTTATCACATTTTTATCCATTTATCAATTTATTTATTTATTATTTTCTTCCAAATGGACACCCATATTCTTTGGAATCTTGAATTTCAAGTCAATGACCCCTTTAGGCTTGTTCCATATGAATATGGTTCATCATCTGAATAATAATAATAATAATAATAATAATAATAATAATAATAATAATAATATAATAATAATAATAATAATAATAATAATAATAATTAATAATGGAAGGAGGAGATATAAAACACCAAGAGATGAAGGACACGATCAGGAAAGAATATATGCAGAGACTCAAGGCGATACTCAAGTCAAAACTCAACGCCGGAAATATGATAAAAGCCATAAACACATGGGCAGTGCCAGTAATCAGATACAGCGCAGGAATAGTGGAATGGACGAAGGCAGAACTCCGCAGCATAGATCAGAAAAACCAGGAAACATATGACAATACACAAAGCACTACACCCAAGAGCAAATACGGACAGACTATACATAACACGAAAGGAAGGAGGGAGAGGACTACTAAGTATAGAGGACTGCGTCAACATCGAAAACAGAGCACTGGGGCAATATCTGAAAACCAGTGAAGACGAGTGGCTAAAGAGTGCATGGGAAGAAGGACTAATAAAAGCAGACGAAGACCCAGACATATACAGAGACAGGAGAAAGACAGAAAGAACAGAGGACTGGCACAACAAACCAATGCACGGACAATACATGAGACAGACTAAAGAACTAGCCAGCGATGACAATTGGCAATGGCTACAGAGGGGAGAGCTAAAGAAGGAAACTGAAGGAATGATAACAGCGGCACAAGATCAGGCCTAAGAACCAGATATGTTCAAAGTACGATAGACGGAAATAACATCTCTCCCATATGTAGGAAGTGCAATACGAAAAGTGAAACCATAAACCACATAGCAAGTGAATGCCCGGCACTTGCACAGAACCAGTACAAAAAGAGGCATGATTCAGTAGCAAAAGCCCTCCACTGGAGCCTGTGCAAGAAACATCAGCTACCTTGCAGTAATAAGTGGTACGAGCACCAACCTGAAGGAGTGATAGAAAACGATCAGGCAAAGATCCTCTGGGACTATGGTATCAGAACGGATAGGGTGATACGTGCAACAGACCAGACGTGACGTGATTGACAAAGTCAAGAAGAAAGTATCACTCATTGATGTCGCAATACCATGGGACACCAGAGTTGAAGAGAAAGAGAGGGAAAAAATGGATAAGTATCAAGATCTGAAAATAGAAATAAGAAGGATATGGGATATGCCAGTGGAAATCATACCATAATCATAGGAGCACTAGGCACGATCCAAGATCCCTGAAAAGGAATCTAGAAAAACTAGAGGCTGAAGTAGCTCCAGGACTCATGCAGAAAGAGTGTGATCCTAGAAACGGCACACATAGTAAGAAGAGTGATGGACTCCTAAGGAGCAGGATGCAACCCGGAACCCCACACTATAAATACCACCCAGTCGAATTGGAGGACTGTGATAGAGCAAAAAAAAAAAAAAAAATAATAATAATAATAATAATAATAATAATAATAATAATAATGACAATTAAAAGCCACAGGAGTGTTATAAATGCGTATTTTTTGTACAAGATTAAAAAATGCCTTAGGCAGAGACTTGTAACAAAAACAAATATATAAATATAGATATTATATATATATAATTATATATATAATAATAGATATATATATATAATTTATATTTTATTATTTATATTATTATATTTAGTATAATATATAAATTATTATATTTATATTAATTATATAAATTTTAATAATAATATATATATATTATATTAATAATTAAAATTAATAAAAATATATATTATATTATTATATATATTATATAATATCTATATAATATATATTTAAAGCTGCTGTGGTTTTTAATTGTCAATATTATAGCCTCGTGACAGAGGTTCCTTAGTTCAATAATAATAATAATAATAGTAATAATAATAATAAGGCTTTAAAAAGCTTCCCACTTATTCAATCATATGAGCCCGGGATGTTCACAGTAAATGTACTTCATATATTATGATCACAATACTCTAAACTCCTTAGCTGGTGGATATGGTCACTAAGGGTCTCTATATTATATTTATCTTGTGTTGGAGTGTGAATCTGGCTATTGTTGTACCTTCTGGCTCTCGTATCACTTGAGCGTCTGCGGCCACAAATAAATGGGCCTTCAGTTCGAGCCTTCCCCTGTCTAGATTTCCTGCAAGATTGTGAGGTAAAAGTTTTCATTATTCTTGTGCATTATGCAACAAAAGTCTCTCCTGTCGTTACAATGTAATTGGATAATGAAATATGATGAAGCGTGTGGATCCTCAGAGACGTGCAAGGTGCTATAACTCATCTAGATTTTTATAGATTCGAGACATATTACACTCAAGAAATGTTGAAGCACCTTCCACCATTTTCTTTGGTGCATTTTCTTTTCGCCTTTATTGATTTACTTATCTAGTAATCCCAGTTATCAGTGATCACAATCTTTTTATATTTATTTATTTATCTATTCCAGTTATCAGTGATTACAATTCTCTTATATTTCTGAAGTTATACATTTTTACTGAAGTCCGTGAGATTTTAGTATTTTCTCTCACACAGAGAAACAAATGCGATTTTGAAGCTTGTTCCTGTATGTTCTAAATGAGGAATGTTCGTGACTTAAAGTAAAACTTTGATTGAAAAGAGAGAGAGCGAGATATATATATATATATATATATATATATATATATATATATATATATATATATATATATATATATATACACACACACACACAATCATTGTTCGGTGGTATGAAGGTCTCCTTGCTTCAATTCCATTAGGACAAGCCAAGAAGACAGCATTCTAATGTGTGCTTGCCATTTTGCTTTCATTCATGCTAGGGCTAACTAAAACAGTATTAACCCGTTTAAACTGTGCATTTCAGCCGTTGCTTTAGCAATAAATACTAGGCGCCATTAAGTGAATAATTTATTATGCCGAATAAAGCGACATCGTGATGATGGCGTGCTAGCTATTCCCCCGTCGTTAAAAAAAGGAAAAAAAAAAAAGAGCCATCCTCCCAGAAAAATGGCTCGTTTGTTCATTAACGAAGTGAGAACTTTTTTCTCATTTAGTCGAGTTCTGCATCTTTATTTTCCTCCCTCTTGCGGACTTTTCAAAAATGCAAGGTCTTTAGAAACTTGACGTCGGCTGCTGGCGTGAATAGCGCCGCTTCTCTCCCTCTTATCTCACAAAAAGCGTCTCTTATCTTCTACCTCTGTCAATGCGATTTACATATTTATACAAGGTTTTACAATGAAAGTTATTATAATACAGAAATCTGTGATAATAAAATGCGTTTTGTCAGACTCCGAAAAAGACGTTAAAATCAAAATAAAACCTCCAGTTTCAACCTTTTCAGTCGAGCAACAAAAATCAATATACGAAAGATGGGAATAAGCAGATTTGCACCAGGCGTTACATTTTCACGAGTTTAAAAAATAAAATATGAAAACAAATAAATAAAGGAAGGCTGGGGGTTGATTTGCACCGAGGGTCCTTCTCCCCTTCCCCCTCCACCCCCCCACCCCAAAACCTCTCCTGCAATCCAGGAGAAAAATCGAAGCAGGTAAATCTCAATCCGAACTCGAGAGGAGAAGATTTCCCATGAGCGGCGGGGCACAATATCCATCGCGAACCTGTCAGAACTCCTTCAAGGTTAGGTTACGTCTCAACAATACGCTGGTCGTATCAGCTTCTCTCTCTCTCTCTCTCCTCTCTCTCTCTCTCTCTCTCTCTCTCCTGGTGCATCCTTTTATTTGCGTTTCTTTGCTCAACTTTCGTTTCTTTAAGTGAGAGAGGAAAGCTGAGCGGATCGTAAAGAATCAACTAAACGAAACAAAAACAAAACAAAAAACTTTACACTCAGCTGATGGCGTGGGATTTAAATTGCTACTACGTCTTCGAACCTTGCCTTACAACCTTTACCTCACCCCGAAAGGGAGGTAGCGCCTTCAGTGTACCTCACGCGGTGCACTGTAGGCTTTACTTAATTAAGGTTCTTTTGCAGCGTCCCTTCGGCCCATAGCTGCAACCCCTTTCATTTATTTTACTGTACCACCGTTCATATTCTCTTTCTTCCATCCTACTTTCACCCTTCTCTTGACAATTGTTGCATAGGTTTTTCCTCCTGTTACACTCAATTTTCCTTTTCGCGGTGAATGACCTCCTAGGCACCAGCGCTTGGCCTTTGGCCTAAATTCCTTATTCCAATTCCAGCCTTTTAACCTCATCACATTCTGCTGAATGATGTGCGATGGCAATTCCCGATTCCCGTTTCATCTCCTGTATCGATGGAGCTTCTGATCCAAACAAACAAACCAATCATCAAATTGTATATATACTGCGCATTTGCGTCCGCGGACAAATATATAATTCATCCAAGGTCACAACATGCGACCTTCTTGCTATTCGGGTATCTCCGTCATTTTTTTAATTGTTTCTAGAAACGCAATTGAACTATGACATCACTCAAGTCATGGAAGAATCCATCACAAAATTAGAACGGACATCATAAAAGAAAAAATATTTTTCTAACTTAACAAAAGGTGTTTCATCAACGTAAAAAAAAAAATTTTTTATTTTGAAATTTACAAAGAACGAATCAAAATCAGTTTAGCTCTCTCTAATCTGATTGCCAACGTTTTCCTTCATATTGCAGCCCGAAATAACAGGAATCCTGCTGTATTCCAGATTTATTACCAGTTTGTGATGCTTGTTTTGAGAAACGACATGATGAAATGGGACAATCGATAGAAAAGCTTAATGGTTTTTCCAACGAACGCGCCATTTGACGTCACCGTTCTGACTTGGAAGGAGAATTGCCCATCGGCGATACGAGACTAATGTTCAGTTCTTGGAAGCATCCATTAATACCAACATTTTTCCGGAGTTTATGTTGACACAATTTTCCGCGGGTGAAAAATATTCACTTAATGAGTTTAATCGCTGGATATTAAATCTTTAAAAACTACTTTTTCATAAGTAAAATATATGCGAAATATAAGAGTGCTATTATAGCAGATTTTATAAGGATCTTATCCGCTCACAGGATAGGGAAGGATCCAAGTTGTAAAGGACTTGTTCGACGGGAAAGACGAAATGCGAGATGAAGGACATCTCAACTAGAACGTCATTCTCTCTCTCTCTCTCTCTCTCTCTCTCTCTCTCTCTCTCTCTCTCTCTCTCTCTCTCTTGTGCTGGAGAGTCGTCTCGACTCTGTCTCTCTATCTTTTCTTTTTGTTCATCGAATGACAACTCCGAGATTCACCGCATCCATAGAAAACAAAAGAAGTACTTCAAGTGTTCTTGGGATTATTTTGTAATCGACCCCTCACCCCACCGGCATTCTCTCTCTCTCTCTCTCTACTGGTTCTCCTGGAATGACCTTATATTTCTCCGGTATTCCTTTCCTACACCTATCATCCATGATCACTGATTGAAACGACGCTCTCTCTCTCTCTCTCTCTCTCTCTCTCTCTCTCTCTCTCTCAATAGTTACCCTAGAAGACCTTATATTATTGTATACCTTTCCTACACTTATCATCATCTATAATCACTGATTAAAAAACTCTCCCTCTCTCTCTCTCTCTCATCTCTCGGTCTCTCTCTCTCTCTCTCTCTCTCTCTCTCTCTCTTGGCCAACATATCAAAATAAATGCTCAATGTACCGGTATTAATATGAAGGCAGTGTTATTTTCGTATCTATTTTCAATTGATTAAAGGACTATACAGCAGTCAAAGATAGCTTAAAGTTAATTGAAGTTATTTCTAACAGGTTTTCTTGCTGTTAACTCAAAACAAATATGGAGACGACTGACATAACTTTTGTTTTCACATCGCTTGTAAGTCGTAAGATATCTCAAGAGATTTTATGCTCCTAATCATAAGATCTTGTTGCGCTATGCGATGCTTTCCTGTCCGCAATTCTACCTCGGGGGATATTAAAGTGGAGAGATTATCAACGAATAGAAATTCATTGTTTATTGTGACGTCATGAGGATTTCCGTTCTATTGTGTCCATGTGATTTATTGGTTGACATGTTTGGATATTACTTCCTTGAACTGGAGAATTTAGGTGAATTCATGAAAATTATATTCAATAAATAAATATGCATATAAATTTACCTCTGATGATTGAATATTCATAGGAATTAACTTTAACGAATACATATTCATATAAGTTTACCTCAGAGGATTAAATATCCATATGAATTAACTTTCATGAATACATATTCATATAAGTTTACCTTTGATGATTAAATATTCATATTCATTAACTTTAATAAATAAATATTCATATAAATTTACCTTTGATGATTAAATATTCATATGAATTAACTTTAGTGAATAAATATTCATGTAGATTTACCTTTGATGATTAAATATTCATATGAATTAACTTTAGTGAATAAATATTCATACAGATTTACCTTTGATGATTAAATTCTCATAAAAATTAACTTTAATGAATAAATATTTCTATGATTTACCTTTGATGATTAAATTCACAGACAAATCAACTTCAATGAATAAAATTTACCTTTGATGATTATATACTCCTATAAATAAACTTTAATGAATATATATTCATATAAAGGTACATTTTTGAATAAAAATTCATAAAATTATACTTTCAATGAATAGATGTTCGCCTAAATTTACCTCTGATGTGTATTCATAAAAATCAACTTTAGTGAATAAATATTCATATAAATTCAACTATTAGGAATAAATCTACTTTTGACGAATAAAATTTTTTTTTTAATTTTACCCTTGATGAATAAATATCCATATAAATCTACCTTTGATGAATAAATATTCTTATCAATTTAATTTTAATGAATAAGTATCCACAAAAATTTACTTTGATGAATAAATATTCTTATAAATTTACTTTTAATGGATAAATATTCTTATAAATTTACTTTTAATGAATAAATATCCATAAAAATTGGACTTTAATGAATAAACATTCTTATGAATTTACTTTTATTGAATAAATATTAATGAAAACTTAATTTAATTAATACATATTCATATAAATTTACTTTTAATGAATAAATATTAATATAAATTTACTTTCAATGAATACATATTCATATAAATTTACTTTTAATGAATAAATATTAATATAAATTTACTTTCAATGAATACATATTCATATAAATTTACTTTTAATGAATAAATATTAATATAAATTTACTTTCAATGAATACATATTCATATAAATTTACTTTTAATGAAGAAATATTCATAAAATTTTATTTTAATGAATAAATATTCATAACAATTTTATTTTAATGAGTAAATATTCATGAAAATTTAATTTTAATGAATAAATATTCATATGAATTTACTTTTAATGAGTATCCATAAAAATTTTATTTCAGTGAATAAATACTCATATAAATTTAATTTTGATGAGTAAATATAAAACAAATCAACCTTCCTCCATCAAAATATTTCATGCAGTTCAAATATCTCGAATTTTCGCCATCGTCGAATCTGGGTCTCGGCTAACCTCTGCTCGGTGCCCCTGCTTGCGGGTATCAGGTGACATATACCATCAAGCTTGATTATCGCGCCTCTCTCCCCCCCCCCCCCCCCCCCTCTCACCAGTCTACAATTTTATGGAAGAATAAATTATACATGTGAAGCGCTTTCATCTACCCGCCTTCATCTGCCGACGATGACAATCAGTCTTTGTCTCTCTCTCTCTCTCTCTCTCTCTCTCTCTCTCTCTCTCTCTCTCTCTCTCTCTCTCCAACTGCTTTAATCTTGTGACGACACACCACTTTTCTCTCTCTCTCTCTCTATGTGTGTTTAATCTTGTGACGATACACCTAGCCCAATCCCCCGCCCCCTTACCTCTTCTTATCTCTCTCACTACTCTCTCTTCTCTCTCTCTCTCTCTCTCTCTCTCTCATTCCTCTTGTACTTTAAAATCCTTTGAGAAACCATCTTTCTCCAACTTTTAACTCGACCTCTATTATATACTACCTCCACTGAAGACAATAAAACTCCACAAAACACTTCGGTATTTCCTAATTTCAATCTTCTTTACACCTACCTTTCCTCATTCGTTTCTTAAATATATATATGTTATATGTATGTATATATATATATATATATATATATATATATATATATATGTATATATATATATATGTATATATATATATATATGTAATATATACTATATATATATATATATATATCATATATATTATATATATATATATTAGTATATATATATATATATATATATGGCTCCAAGCATCCTTTCAATTTCCTCTCAAACAACCTAGTACCTTTCCCACTTCGTCTCTTAAGTATATAAATTAGATATACTTATATATATTTTTTTTTTCTTATTTTCGTCACGTCCCCCCGCAGCAGTAACAGTAACAGTGACAGCAACAGCAACAGCAGCAGGAGCCTTTTACCAAGATCCCGTGGAGAGGAGAGGAGAGGATGCGACAAGACCTGTCTCTGTTTATCAAGAACTATTTTTAGAGCCTCATCCGGTCTGCCCGAAAAAGCTTTCTTCCAAGATCATCGTCGTCGTCGTCGTTGTCGTTGTCTTCATCGTCATGAGAGTCACGGTTAATCTGCGCCAACACAAGTCGTCATCAGGTCGTCAATTATTTAGCTGATTTACAAAGGGTCGTCCCTTTGTAAATCCCTTCGACGTTGCTGCGTTTGACTTTTGTTAATATGCATACTATGTATAACAGAGTATATGTATGCAGACTTATACTATACGTACATATATATATATATATATATATATATATATAATATATATATAATATATATATATATATATATAATATGGGACATTCCACAAAAATGTAACACGTCTACAATAAATAAATACATAAATAACATTAGCTTTTATTAGTCACTGATAGTTTTGTGAGGTTGGCAGTGGCTGCAAAATTTTTTAACATATATTTACTCAAGACATTCTGTAATATTACGGCATATTCTTTATTTATATCAGAGTGCACTACTGTACTATAGGTTGATTTATATATTGTATAAAATTTATATATATATATATATATATATATATATATATATATATGTGTGTGTGTGTGTGTGTGTGTGTGTGTGTGTGTGTGTGTGTGTGTGTGTGTGTGTAAACAAAGATCGGATGATCTCTCCCTGGTTCTAAAAACCTCTATTCCGAGACATGTTTCCACTGTAATATTATTCTTCTTCAAACTCTAAAGCTCAGAGACTGCGTTGTTTTTTATTTCTTCCGTCATAAAAAGCCCCAAATATTTCTCCTCTTGACATTTCCTGATAAAGTTTGAAAAAAATGACAAAGTCTGCATGTCCGGGATCTGCGAACTTTACGAGACTGAGAGATTAAACGCGATTTTTCTGTTATCATACTTTTTTCTTAATGAAAAATCCCTATTTTCGCCATCTCCAACCTGCTACTTCCTTGTTTCTTTCTGTTACGAGATGGGGTTACGCATAAATGTGAACCGGATAAGAATTAAATTCACCCCGAGGAGTCTTTTATGAAATGCGGAAGAAATATCACGTGGATTGCAATATAGCATCGTTCCACACATGATTTAATTTTACACTTTCATTTTTTGATAGGCGTATCAATTTTACACTTTCATTTTTTGTAGGCGTACTCAATAAACTCATGCAACCCACACACATTATATATATATATATATATATATATATATATATATATATATATGTATATATATATATATAAAATATATGTATGTATATATATGTATATATATATATATATATATATATTATATACATATATATATATATATATAATATATATATATATATCCTATACGCAACTAAACATTCTTTCCGCCGTTCCAACAATTATCCCATAATTACTTTTCAATCAGTTCTTTAACAATATAACCTGACCACCATTTTTGCCGAATAACTAAAGCAATATTATTTAGAATACCTACCTTCCTTTGACAATTTTAATCTACATATTCGTGGACTCTTTCAAATTACCGGGATAATGGATATGCTTACAGTATGAAGTTAAAGTAATCTCCTTCCAGTACCAATAATTTTTTTTATCAATGGAGGCATTACTAAATGTTCTTTACACAGAGTCCCTTTAGTCCCTAGCTGCGACCCCTTCCATTCGTTTTGCTGTACCTCCGTTCATATTATCTTTCTTCCATCTTGCTATCCACCCTCTCCTAACAGTGGTTTCCTATTGCAGCCGCGAGGTTTCTTCCATCCTGTTAAAACTTTCAAACCTACCTACCTCTCAATTTCCTTTCCAGCACTGAATGACCTCACAGGTCCCAGTGCTCGGGCCTTTAGCCTAAACTTTGTATTCCATTCCAGTCACTTTTGAATTCCAGGCTGGGATCAGCTCTCAGGATGAAAAGTGATCGTTTTCGTAAAAACGGGGACACAAACTTTTTAATTGCTTCCTGGTAACATAGCAAACTACCTTAATTACTTACGAAGGTTTTTATAAAAGGCCTTTTTCGAAAGAATTTTCATCATCTCATTAGATAGAGAGATAGGTAGATAGATAGATGGATAGAGACGAAGATAGACAGATACAGAAAGAGGAAGATAGATGGATAGACAGAGAAAGAGAAAGATGGATAAATAGATACGAAGACAGACAGATACAGAAAGAGGAAGATAGATGGATAGACAAAGAAAGAGAAAGATGGCTAGATAGATACGAAGACAGATAGATAAAGAAAGAGAAAGATGACTAGCAGCAAAGAGAAAGATGGATAGACAGAGAAAGAAAAAGATGCTAGATATATATGAAGACATAGATAGAGAAAGAGAAAGATAGATGGATAGACAGAGAAAGAGAAAGATGGCTAGACAGATGCGAAGACAGAAAGATAGAGAAAGAGAAAGATGGCTAGACAGATACGAAGACAGGCAGATAGAGGAACAGAAAGATGGATAGACAGGGAAAGAGAAGATGGCTAGATAGAATACAAAGACAGATAGATAGAGAAAGAGAAAGAAGAGATGGATAGACAAAGAAAGAGAAAGATGGCTAGATAGATACGAAGACAGATAGATAAAGAAAGAGAAAGATGGATAGACAGAGGAAGAGAAAGATGGATAAACAAAGAAAGAGAAAGATGGCTAGATAGATACAAAGACAGATAGATAGAGAAAATGAAAGATGGATAGACAGACAAAGAGAAATATGAATAGACAGAGAAAGAAAAAGATGGCTAGATATTTATGAAGACATAGATATTCATTCATTCACATTTTGCATAGAAAATTAGGTCTCGCATTACAAAACTTTGCTCATATCCGTACTATATCTCTCTGCATCTGTTCCTTCCGCCTGTGGTGTTTTCGCATGGTAACACTGCGTCTCGGGCTTTCCCGGGCTTTAAATAGTTACGCTACGTGTACGTTTTAGGTAAATAAAAGGATATCTGGGTGTACATTTGCAACTGAAAAGTGTTTTAATAATTTACTGAATGCGAATTACACCGTTAATATTCGAAATAGGATATTATTCAAACCCCGGGATGCTGCAGTGTTACCATGCGCAAACACCACAGGCGAATGGACAGATGGAAAAAAACAGAGTATAGTTATTATCTTTTCTTAATATTATTTTAACTTCAGTTATGATCCACTTTTTTTTATTTACTCCGTTTCGTTTTACAGCCACAAAGGATGATGTGGACCTGACGGGTAAATAATACTTCAAAATGGTGACATTTGGACTAAGTCCTTCGCGTTCAGTTGTGGTACAGGGTCGTTGAATCGCCATGACCTCCTTTTCCAAAGGTCACAATTAATTCGTGAAATTGTGGTGCAATATTTGCAGCCATTTACGCCTTTGCTTTCTCTCGAGGTCAGTCGTGATCTTTTCCTCGGGTTGTATAAAAAAAAATTTTTAACTAAAATTTTTTTAATGTAAAGATTTTTTAATTAAATATTTTCTAGTGAAAAAAATTCAATTTTTTTAATATAAAAATAAACAAAAACTAAATAATTTTTTGATGAAAAAATAAGTGTTTTAACTTTTTAATGCAAATATAGAAAAAACTAAATAGGTGTCTTAAATGAAAAAAATATATAAAATTTAAATATTTTAATCTAAAAATTAGAAAATTGAATAGTTCTTTTAATGAAAAAATCAGAAAGCTTACATTATTTTAATGAAAAAATTAAATAAAAATTAAATAGTTTTCTAATGAAAAAAAAAAAAATTTCTAACGAATAATTGTTTTTATCTTCAAATTAAATAAAAAAATTCCTAAATTATCTTTCAGCGAAGGAATGCGCCTACTATTTAAATCAGATTACTTTTCCCTTGATCAAACTTTAGATCCTTAAGATCACAGCAAATGTCATCACTGAAAAAAAAAATAAATAACACTTTCGCGTTATAAAGCACATAAAAAATATTTCTGAAAGAATATATCTACACCTAAATAGAGTTACTTTTTTTATAGAACATACAACACACAAAATTATATAATTCCCATGATAAAAACAAAAAATAAAAAAAAACGCGCATCGTTTTCAGTGAAAAGTACCACGGAAACAATCCTGGAGAAATCAGGCTTAAATACATGCATATATATTATTTTTTATCATTATTTTCTATAGATCGACGACCTCATCCGGGTTGGACAATAATAGCAAGTACCTAAAGCTCCCTCCTACGAGATCTTTTAATTCGTTCCTTTTGTCAGCTTCGCCACTAGAAGAAGTATCTTTCAGATCCATATCTCAAGATTCTTCCTTTCAAGCTGGGAGCGACAGAAATCAGAAAAAAAAAATATATGAAAAAAGGTCTGATGGGAGAGTACCATTGACCTTTCTCTTACGATTTGTAACGAATCTGGGGTCACTGACAATTCTAAGCCTCAGCAGTTCCAAGTCTCGTCAGTTCCAATTCTCGTTAGTTCTAAGTCTCATCAGTTCCAATTCTCGTCAGTTCTAAGTCTCATCAGTTCCAATTCTCATCAGTTCTAAGTCTCATCAGTTCCAATTCTCGTCAGTTCTAAGTCTCATCAGTTCTAAGTCACAGTCTAAGTTTTATCATTTCCTAGTCTCA
>NC_061108.1:14399435-14404435 GCF_015104395.2 Macrobrachium nipponense
CTTCTTGACCTTGACAGATGCAGTCAGTCCTCCTTGCCCCCCCACCCCCACCCCCCCCCCCCCCCACCCCAAAAAAAAAATAAAAATCAAGATTTTCATGAATAATAATAAACAATATCTAAGTACTTCCTCGGGTGGAGAACACCAACGAAAAAATAATGAATATTTTCATCTTCAGAAAAATATATTTTTCTGAATATTTTTTCTGTCTATTTATCAATAGATTCAAGTAACAGGTTTGGATGTGAAGCATAAAGAATCTTACTCTCATAAAGTATTGGGAACTGATACCCGGTCCTGCTGAACATAATTACGAATCCAAAGTGGATTCGCAATTATTTGATCCTTCTTAAACTTGTATCCAGGATTAAATTAAAGTCTTCGTATTTAGTCGTATTACTTAGCTCTTTAAACTATATCAAGGATCCGATTAGGTCTTTAAATTTCATTTTACTTTGTTCTATAAACTGCATCTAGCGTCCATTTTAAGAAAAATTACATTTTGTCATTCTACTTCTGTAAAAATAACTCAAGGATCCAATTTCGCGTCTTTAGCAAAAGGAGTGCTTTTACACCGCATGTAAATGCAAAATTTCTCAAAAAAATACAACATAATTGCAAAATCCTTCAACAACAAAAAAAGACGAATAAACCTTATTCATTTCGCTTGGTTCTCTAAACATTGTTAAGGCGTTAGTAAAAGGAGTGTTTTTACATTGCATGTAAATGCAAAATTTCTCCAAAATAATTTAATTGCAAAATCCCTCAACAACAAAAAAAGACGAATAAACCTTATTAAATTCCCTTAGTTCTCTTAACATTGCCAAGGCGGTTAGTAAAAGGAGTGCATTTACATTGAATGTAAATGCAACAATTCTTTAAAAAAAAAGTCCAAGAGAACGAAAACCAGGAAACTGACCAGATAGCACAGAAAGAAAGAAGCTTCTATTTCAGGGTGCCTGTCGCTTCGTCCTCTTGTGTAAATAATGGTGACTCAGTGCGTGTGAGTGTGAGTGAGTGAGTGTGTGAGTGATCTCATTAAGAAAATAAGGGAGTGTTTGGATGAGAGAATTATTCCCTTCAGGCTCCAATATGTTGGGCGTTTGCATTTCTTCGTGGGTGTGAATAATATATTTCATACTACGACGTGCTTTTGAATGATTTTTTTTTTATTTTTTTTTATTAATTATGGGTATATATGTATATATATGTGTATGTGTGTGTGTGCGCGTCCATGTGTGTGTGTATATGTATGCATATGTATGATAAACATATGCGTGTATAAATATATATATATATATATAAATATATATATATTATATATATATATGTATATATAGATATATATGTATTATAATATATATAATTAATATTCAATTATATACATATTCATACATTACAAACACGCATTTACGTATATAAAATATTACATATATTTGTTATACATGTAAATTTAATCATGCACGTGGATAAGTTTCATAAACTTTCGAATACTTTTCTATTTATATATGATCACACCACAAGCGCACCAACACGGCTGTGAGTAATTGATGCCAAGAATACGTTCAAGGCCAAAAGATTAATTAATAGCGATTTTGTAACTGGACATAAAAATATAATTTCTTCAAATGTAAGCGTCAAGTCACATTTGCTCATTCTTAAATATCCAACTGAAATGATCATTTAGCAAAGAAAGACAAATAACATTTGCGAAAGCTTAGGAAAATATACGACTAAATGGCAAAATGAGCTGAAAAGGCTTATTGCAATGCATGCAATTTAAGGATATACCGATAAATACGAGATATATATGTATTTACACACATAAGCTCACGTGTTTACATTATTTGTTACTGTATTCCTAAAAGATAAGTCTCTCTACCGCCAGCAGTTCAATCAGACAAGTTAAGCAATGTTAGATGACCACCAAGATTCGCCAGATACCGTTGGCATATTTGCCTCTTCAGCATCGATTCGCTAAAACTTGGGAATATAATTGACATAAAGGGAGATTATGACTGAGAGGTGCTTCTGCCTAGGTCGGGATTCGAACTTGGTTTAATACTTGCGAAAACAAGAAAGTCACGCGCGTATAAGTGACAAATTTATGATATATTTAATTATATATATATATATATTATATATATATATATATATATATATGCATATATATATATCTTATAATATATATATATTATATAATATAGTGTGTGTGTATGTATGTATATAAATATATGTATTATAGCGTATATACACAGCAGGGACGTATTATATATACATATATGTATATATATACGTAAAATATGCGTATATACATAATATGTACGTATATTATATACCTATATAATTATATATAATATATATATATATATATATATATACGTCAATACATACATACACGCATACACATACGTAATATATATATATTATATATATATATATATATATATATATATATATATATATATATATATACACTCACTCGTAGCCGATATATCGCAAGACTCACCGACGAGATACCCACTTGTTAACACGCAGGTATATGCAAATTACATCGGAACATCCGATCATCTTCGGATGCAGAGCATTCCTGTTTGCTCGCCTTTGTAAACACTAAAATCCTCTGTTTATCCGCTTTTCCCCCACCGAGGAATTTCACAGTAAACGGCGGAAAGGAAAGCTTATTCTTAATTTGTTTTAACCCCGTTGGTCTACGAAAGTCACATTTAGTTTTGTACGGACGTTGTGGATATTAGGGTTTGATATTTAGATGGGATTTAGGGGGTCTTGTTCTTTTGCATACGTCTGCTGGATGTTTGTTTTCGTAAAATGTCGTGTGTATTGTAACAGCTCGATAATAATAATAATAATAATAATAATAATAATTACTATTATTATTTATGATTATAATAAGAATAATAATATAATAATAATAATAATAATAATAATAATAATAATAATAATAATAATGATAATAATTACCAGTATATTTGTTCTCTCTCTCTCTCTCTCTCTCTCTCTGAAAAAGGAGTTTTCTTGCAGGAATTACGTTGATCCAAAGAGAAGACTAATTTCTGGCCTCCAAAGAATGTGTAAAAGAAAAAGAATGGTTGACGAGGAACCTTAAAAATATACGATACGATTTTTTTTTATATATTTCCAGCTCATTTCTTAATCGGAACATTTTCTATGGATTTGTGGTTTTTTTTAAGAAACTGAAATGTTAATTTAAATCTTTAAGTTAAAGTTGACGCGTAGGGAGAACTGAATACAAAGTAACTGAGGTGCCCCATAATTATTCATCGGTAATACGTATCGGTCATCGATCGTTTTATCTCGGTCATGAGAAAATGCATAAAATGTAATTTATGATTATCATTTAAGTGTTACCAGGCATATATAGTTATATAAATAAAAATGTATGTATATATATACATACACACACACACACTCACACATATATATATATATATAGAATACTTTTTTGCACATGCATATGTTACACACATTTCTCAGACCTCCTCTCCCTCTTCCTTTATATATATATATATATATATATATATATATATATATATATATATATATATATATATATATATATATATATATATATATATATATATATATATTTATATATATATATATATGTGTGTGGTGTGTGTGTGTATTATATATAAAATATACATACATACGTTTGTATACTATATATTTATATATATATATTAGATAATATATATATATATATATATATTATATATATATATATATATATATATATTACATATTACATATGTGCGCCCGCACGCGTGTGTGGTGTACGTGTCTGTGTGCGCGCGTGTGTTCATCCTTGTGTACCTACCACCTACTACCCGTAACAAGTCAATCTGTTGGCGAGGTCCCCTTCGTATTTCACTTCCTTTTCTCGGCGTCGCCCCCGACCGAAGGGTCTCCAAGGAACTCAGACTCAAATCCTATTAGAAGCCATTTCAAGGAGCCTAAAGCTGAAGGAGGAGCCGTGTCACTAGGAGACTACCGCCGCCGTAGTCACTGTTCGGATAAAATTCAGATAGTAATGGTTCTTCCTGTATATATATATATATATATATATATATATATATATATATATATATATATATATATATATATATATATATATATATATATATAGAAGGTGTCCTTAAAGTCCCAGTACCATTACAACTATTTGTGGCTCAGAATGGTACTGGGACTTTATGGACACCCTGTATAATATATAATTGTGTTTATTTTCTTCTCACTTGGTAGTTCAAACACATGTGTGTGTGTGTGTATTTGTGTATGCACATGTATGTCGTGTTCAAGCTCTCATGTAGTTCATTGGGTCCTCTCTCTCTCTCTCTCTCTCTCTCTCTCTCTAAAATCAAGTCTACGCTATTTCTATTTGTGCTTTTCTGGTCTTGCTGAAGTAAGAGAGTAGTCTCTGTCTGTCCTGTCTAAAATCAAGTCTATGTTATTTTTGTTTTTTCTTATCTTGCAGCAGTGAGAGAATAGACTCTCTCTCTCTCTCTCTCTCTCTCTCTCTCTCTCTCTCTCTCTCTCTCTCTCCTATTTGTGGCTTGGCTTGGCTTGTAGCAATGAGAGCATAGTTTTTCGTTTTTTTTTATTTTCATTTTACTAAACATGAAGATTTCTTTCACAATGTGCGCAGTTATGATATACAATCCAGCATTTTCTAAATAAAACACTCCTTGATATTTAGCTTTTAATATCTAGAAAAAAAACATTACACTTGAAAAGCTTTTATTCAGCTATCGCTATCAAGGGATGCCAAAACATGTCACTTCAAGAAAAGACGGTACAAGAGAGAGAGAGAGAGAGAGAGAGAGAGAGAGAGAGAGAGAGAGAGAGAGAGAGAGAGAGAGAGAGAGAGAGAGAGGCATGGGGTAGGCTTCTTCAAAGGGACAAAACTCTCGTCATGACAGTGGGATATTATAAAAGAATTCCCAAATACAATACGGTTA
>NC_061108.1:14409435-14411935 GCF_015104395.2 Macrobrachium nipponense
CAAACGTAGCAGGATTAGAGAAAAAGAACGAGAGATTATTTTTTATTTTCTTTTTTTTATTTTTATTAATATATTTATTATGATTTTTTTTTTGCTCCGTCGTGAAATAGCAACACGCAGATAGAAGTCTCTCACGCAAGATTTCTAAAAAGATCAGAATTTATTTTTTTGTGCTATTAATGCGATTAGTGGAATTGAATTTCCTTTTCTAATTAACACGATAACCCCCACATTTATCAATACTAAATTACATAAAAACCAGCACGGAATGTTGATGTTTCATTTGCATGCAACAAAAGCATTATTATACAGAATCTGTTTGGTTAAAATCAGAGTTAAAAAAGTAATAGTGGTGACAGCTACTTTTAGGGATGGGGGCGGGGGAGGGGTTAAGGGTGGTTGGAGTGGGTTGAGGGGGGGGGAGGGAGGGGGCGGTTTCATAAGTACAGACTTTTCAGCATTTTCTGTCTTCGTAAAAGAGAGAGTTGTGTCATGCATTAACTATATCAACTAGACAACTTTTACTTTTTGAAAGCAAATGTTTGCTAATTTACCGTTGAATTTTTAAAATTTTTGCATGAAATGCATTAAAGGCCTCGCTACAAAAGTTAAGCCGAATTTTACGCATTAACCAAATAAGTGATTCAAGGTCATCTTGTATATATATATATATATATATATATATATATATATATATATATATATATATATATATATATTATTTATTTATTTATATATATATACATATATTCTTGCCCTACCTCGGAAATAATAAAATAATTCCCCTTCGGTGGTTATTAATTAATTATATTTATTTATATATTAATTTAATATATAATATACATATTATGTTGCTAAGTAGTATTGTAATCGTAATGTCTAATATAAAATATTATATAACTACATAGACATACATTACATAACAGTTACATATATATATATATAATTATAGAATATATATTACGTTTCAGAGGTGGACCAAATTGTTATATTAAACGACCACACACACACACACACACACACACACACACATAATATAATAACTAGATTATATAATAGTATTATATATATATATATATGTGTGTGTGTGTGTGTGTGTGTGTGTGTGTGTGTCTATGTCAATTGTGCTAAAACACTTGTACTGGTGTTGGTGGGAGGATAAAGACAAGGAGAAGGTGTTTGTATAACCTGCAGCGCTTGGTAAAGAGAGAAGCCTATGCACGAATATAAATATAAAGAGAGAGAGAGAGAGAGAGAGAGAGAGAGAGAGAGAGAGAAGAGTTTTTAGATGGCGCGCGCTACGCTGCGCTGGAATCCGGCGCTACCTGTCACATCTCCCAGTCCTCCCAATCTCCAACCTACACCGCCCCCACTCGGGGCGGACAAACAGGAAAGATCAACTCGGATTATATCATTACTTTATTGCATAACATCCCAATTTTTTTCCATTACATAAACCCCTGAAATATGAACAATAACAACTGTTTCATTATGGACACTAACAAATATCAAAAGGCTTCGTCTGTTTCATTCTTTACGATTATCTAAATTCCGTCGATGGCTGTAAATAAATTTTTCATCAGAAACATCAATCATTTATCATGGAATTGAACAGATAGACAGACAGACAGATTACCCATCCAGATAATGAAATATATCGCTCATCTATTTTATGACCAATAATTTCCAGTCAATCTTTTGTGATGGGAAAGGCCATTGCTGTAGATTAGGCAATGTATATAACTTCGTGTATGTATGTATGCATATATATACTATATATATACATATATATGTATGTATGTATAATACACACACAAATATATATGTGCGTGTATATTTATATATATATATTATATATATATATATATATATATATATATATATATATATATGCATGTATATCATAGTATACATTTATATATAATATACATACATGTGTGTCTGAACGATTCCCTACTACTGAAAAACTGCATGATAAAAACAACCCAGAACCGTTACAGCTTTTACTTTATGAAATATATGCGGTTTATGAAATATATGCGGTTTATGAAATATATGCGGTTTATGAAATATATGCGGTTTATGAAATATATGCGGTTTATGAAACATATGCGAACACGAACACCACCTACGAAGGGCAAACAAATGACTGTCTTTGATAAACAAATAATATAGGGGCAAATATATAAAACAAAAGGAATGCGCAATTTGTTTAGTGATCTAATAATGTGCCCTATTTTTCGTATTTAGCCTATTAGACACTGAAGAGACTCTGTTATATGTGTTATATGTTATAAAGGTAAAAGGAAATTTTGAACTCGAGAGAGAGAGAGAGAGAGAGAGAGAGAGAGAGAGAGAGAGAGTTTATCAGTTGTCATTCAGAGTTTTCCTGGGCAGCCCCAGGTTAGTAAGCTAGTATGCTATAAAGGTAAAATTTTAAACTCCCGAGAGAGAGAGAGTAGAGGGGTTGCTATGGAGAAGAGAGAGAGAGAGTGGGAGA
>NC_061108.1:14419435-14436935 GCF_015104395.2 Macrobrachium nipponense
TAACCGAAGGGAAATTTTTTACTAGAAAATAAATTCGCGTCCCTATGTATATATACATATATATAGATCATATATATATACTATATATATATATATATATGTTTATATATATATATATATATATATATAGGTATATATATATATATATATATATATATATATATATATGCATTAATTAATATCCAATTCGCCCTACCTCCTCTGCGCCACTGGTTCGAATCCACGAGGGGACGAAATTATTATCAACTAAAAAAATTCGCTTTCAGTAAACATATCTGAAAAATATATACATTCCTAGGCAGAGAATTGGATATCAAAGGACATTTGTAGCATAATGCATGTATTTGAAATAACGATGATGTGATAAAAATTCATATAATATATATATATATATATATATATATATATATATATATATATATATATATAACCAGTACACAGACCCAGGTATATGCAGACACGCCCGCCTGTATTCAGACAACACTCGTTCAGTAGCTGCGTGAAAACGGCCTCCTCTCTACACAAAAACAGGATATGTGGCAAGCGCGCGTAATTGCTCCCGGGGACCGAGGGCCGAGTTCCACAAGCTGATATTGCGGTCGGAATTCCGTTGGTGTGGGATTTGCAACGACGAATTAAAATGGGTTCGCGATCTTTTTTTCTTTTTTTTTATTAAAAGCAGTATACAGACAGACGACGTGGCCGCTTTCATACTATTTCGGTGTTTTTTTTTTTTAACAGTTGCAAAATTGCTTTACCTCGATACTAAAGAACGAGTAATGTTGTGCTGGATGTTTGCTGTTCGTTATTGCCAATTTTACTTTTAAAGGAACCTTCTCTTATCTGATTTTTTTTTATTCCCGCAAAACTGCATTTTCATCGTGTAAGGATATATAGGCTGATTTATGCTTGCGAAGGGTATTCTGTCACACTTACTCTAAAAGGCAAATTGATTTGAAACATTTTTCAAACAGAGATAATGTTATCATTGCTTATAAACATTTCACCTTCCTATGGAAAAAAAAACCCTATGATTTCCAGTTATTTACAGACAGTGTTTGAATATAGCATGTATGATTAAATAATATTAAACAATATTGAGAGTTCCTCGTTGGGTGAGTGGTTTACGTACTCGCCTACCGATTCGCTAGTCCAGAGTTCGCTTCCCTACGCTCTGCCAACGTGGACTCAGAGGAATTTGTTTCTGGTGATTAGAAATGAATTTTACGATATAATGTGGCTCGGATTCCACAATAAGCCGTAGGTCCCTTCGCTAGGTAACCAATTGGTTCCTGGCCACGTCAAAATATCTAATCCTTCAGGAGAGCTGTTAACCACCTCAGAAGTCTGGTTAAATGACATTGTACAAAATTATCCTTCTTTAAAAAAAATGTAAAAAACCATTTTTGTTTTGAAATAAGTCTAACGGAATACGTTTATCAGGAAAAGAAAGTTTTGTTGCTACCCTAAATGATTCTCTCTCTCTCTCTCTCTCTCTCTGAAAGAAAACCTCACAGTTGCACAAGGGCGCAATGTTATAGAGAGGTTGGACAGCAAGACAGAAGATGGGAAAATTTAAAGGTTGCAAACACCCTTCAGTAAATGCCTACAGTGTACCGCGTGAAGTGCACTGACGGCACTAACCAGCTACGATATTTTTCCCCTGCATTTGCCACTGCGAAAACACCTAGGCCTAGACGACGTAAAACGTAACACAAACCAACATTATGTGCAGAAATGAGTACATTTTTTTTAATGTAATGGATACTTAATTAGTCATAGGATATTGATATGCTGAATCACACTCCTTTATTCTTATTTATTCATAGGATATGAATCAAGCTTCCTTACTATTACTTATTCATAGGATGTTGACGTACTGGTATGGAGAGTATCCTTGAGTCAAACTGCCGCACTCCTACACACGGGATTACTTCCTCGTTGGAAAAGTGTGTTACGTGTTCGCTTACCGATTCGGTAGTCCCGAGTTCGATTCGACGATCTGCCAACAAGGAATCAGAGGAATTTGTTTCTCGTGATAATGTGGTTCGGATCCCACAAGATGCTGTAGGTCCCCGTTGCTAGGTAAGCAATTGTTTTGTTTTGTATGGTGTTTTTACGTTGCATGGAACCAGTGGTTATTCAGCAATGGGACCAACGGTTTTACGTGACTTCCGAACCACGTCGAGAGCGACCTTCTATCACCAGAAATACACATCCCTAACTCCTCAGTGGAATGCCCGAGAATCGAACTCGCGATCACCGAGGTGTGACAGGTAAGCAATTGGTTCTTAGCTACGTAAAGATATACTTAACTTGACCTATACACGGGGAAATATGATGATTTGCTCGCCGGTAGCGTCAGAATTCATTATACATGAAAGAGCTCCGTTCATTATACGCGAAACATTTCAATTAACGCGAAATCTAGCGAAGTTATTAGCGTGTTTCGGAAATGTATTCACTTTATGATTTTGGAATTATGCTAAACTCACAGTCGCTACATCCGTTATCGCGATTTCAAATTGCTTAATAAGCCTAACGTTGGCTGTGATGGAAAACATTATATCTCGGCTAGATTACGTACGTATACACAAACACACACAAAAATAAAACCAAGTTTTGACGCATCATTACTAAGTCATTTTTACAAAGCGTAATTTTGTTTAATAAGCTTATTGGGGCCACTGATAAAACACCCTCTCTCTCTCTCTCTTCTCTCTCTCTTTCTCTCTCTCTCTCTCTCTCTCTAACACACACACACACACACATTCACAGATAAACTCATAAAATCAGACGTGGCAATAGCTTATCAATATAATTATTTTACCCCCACCCTCTCTCTCTCTCTCTCTCTCTCTCTCTCATTCACTCATCCCGGCTCCTTCTCTCCCCATCGTCTCTCTCTCTCTCTCTAACACATACACACACACACAAATGTGGCAACAACCTGCCAATTCGAAATTTCGCTCTCTCTCTCTCTCTCTCTCTCTTTTAACACACACAGGAGTGGCAATAACCTATCAATGCAATTATTTCTCTCTCTCTCTCTCTCTCTCTCTCTCTCTCTCTCTCTCTCTCTCTCTCACACACACACACACACACACATATTCGCAGGTAAACTCGTACAATCTGACGTGGCTATAGCTTATCAATATAATTATTTTTCCTCTCTCTCTCTCTCTCTCTCTCTCTCTCTCTCTCTCTCTCTCTCTCTCTCTCTCTCTTTCTAACACACACACACATACACACGCGCACACAGATGTGGCAATAACCTATCAATACAACGATGACGGATACAAAACTTTGCCAAAACATTGCCAACCGAAGTAATTACGATCCCCAAGTATATTCAGCGCTCGATTATTGCATCCCCGTCACCAACTAACCTCTGTCGGCAGCCAATAACCAAACGGCACGCGACGAAAACTAATGACCTCGCATGGGAGGCCATAAATACAATAATTCCCATCCGCGCCGAGGTGATCTAATTCCCGAAATTCCTAGACGTGATTGTGCCCGGGGAGTCACGGAATTACCTTAGGCGTTTTCGGCGGACAATGCCCAGATTTAATACTTTTGTGAACCTTACGTATCTGTGAGTGTGGAGAGAGAGAGAAGAGAGAGAGAGAGAGAGAGAGAGAGAGAGAGAGATAGCCAAGGTAAAGCCTTAGGTACAGTATGCAGCAAAACTCGAGTGACCCGATTTCAGTGATTTTCGTTCAAAAGTGACTAACTGGCAACTCTTACCTTCTTCACATTTCTAATGACACTGAATTGCAACGGCGAAACATTTTGGAACTTCGCTCATAAAAAGATACAGTTCATTTAGCATGGTTTTTATAGTATAATGTTATATATTTTTTATCAAAATATAGCTAGGTCATTAGAAAAAACATTAACACCTTAGTTTTTAATAACATGGTAAATATGAAAAGACGTAAATATTAAACGAATTTTACATGTTAGCCATCATAGTAATTTATTTAATGTAATGAACGTAACGGAGATGTATTGTGGGCGTGGCCCTAACATTACGTCAACTGTGGTCATTTGCCAAAACATGGTTGAGCAACCCGACAGCGACCGGAAACGTCACCCCCAACAAGGAGAGCTATAGTTGAGCTGCATCTCGCCAGATTTTCAAAAAAAAGACATAGCTAATCGTCTTAATATCAACAAGACAACTGTGTATAGATGGCTAAAACGATACAACGACGGAGAAGGATTGAAAAGCCACCCTAGATCTGGGAGACCCCGCTGCACAACCGCAGAAGAAGACGAAGTGTTAATTAACTTTATACCAAACACCCGTTTTCGTCATCATTTTCAGTGAAACGAGAAACAAATATACAAACATCAGTTGACACTGTAAGACGTCGGTTTCGAGAAGCTGGTCTTCTATGTAGGAAACCTGCGCTCAAGCCTCTACTTACACAGACGCATATGGACCATCGTCTCGGGTTTGCGCTCGAATATCTGTCCAAGAGCGAGCAGTTTGGGAAACTGTTATATTTTGTGACGAGAAGACTTTTTGCAACGACCAACAGGGAAGACTGCACTGCTGGCGTCCAGGAAAAACACCAGTAATGAACATTTACTTATTTTGCCTTATATTTTTACGTGTAGCCTAGGTGTGATATACTTTGTATTATAGGCCTAGTCTGTATACATGCTAAAGCTTTAATGGAATAGTAATTCCTCTTACACTGGTTTTTAAACCTGCTGACAAATATCTTTAATGGAAGTTACGATGTAATCAGGAGAAATAATGCAAGAGAAGAAATATAAATTAATCTGACCTAGGGTGGGAGTTGTTGGGAATTGTCATTACTGAGGAAGCAGTTTAAATGTCTATAAATCCCGCCTCCGCTTCGACCGCCTGCGCTTCGAAGTGTTGCTTGGCGGGAAACCAGTCGCAGAGGAAAGTTCGTGCTAGCTTTCCTTCGAGTCTCGTGAATGTTTGAATACACATTGCACTGACTTAAAAGTCGTTTAAGGTTACTATGCTATGACAACTTTCCTTATGCCTCTTTTCCGAATTCATAATATATACCTATTAGGCCTAACCAACCAAAGATTTCTTTTAATTATTTCACTGTAAAACTAAGTCTGGCAGAAAATACAACTGACGTAGCTGTTTCTAATATTTAAATAAGTTTTGGTTAAATGCATATTAAAGAACTGTATATATATATATATATATATATATATATATATATATATATATATATATACATATTTTATAGAATAACCTTATAGTGTTTTCTTAACAATGCACTTCAAGTCTTAAAAGTTAAAAGTTCGGTGTTATAGCAATATTACTGGAAAGTATGGCTTAATAAAAGCGCCAGTTCTTTTTTTCTAATCCATAAGATCTATTGATGAGAGGAAGAACTGCAGTTAAAACAGTTTCTTTTATATTTAAAAGTAAGCCCACTGTCATTGGTTTCTCTCCGAATATCTGTAAATTTATATTTTCTCTAAATCCTTCTCTCTATTTTTTCCGATTTGAGGATAAATATGTAGAACCAAATCGACGAAGTGGGAGGATAACCGCTGGCCTTTTGGGGTTGGATGGCGTCTTGCGGACCCAGGTGCTTTAGTGCCAATCCATGAGCGATTAAATGGCAGGCAGTATGTTGACATTCTTGACGAGGTGCTGATTCCATCTGTTAGGATGCTACTGATTCCGGAACCGTTTGCCCATATTCTTGGCATGGACAAACTCCCTCTGTTCATAATAGCATGCCAGTAAGAAAGTGGTTACAGCAGCATCCAGAAGTTATTCGGATCGACTGGCCTGCAAAATCTCCGGATCTTCAAATTGCCCATTGAAAATTTATGGGCCATTATGACAAAGGAATGGGTACGGCTCCGTTCTGAACAGTAAACAAGCCATCATAAGCCATTGCTTGTCAGTGTGGGAGTCAATGCGTGGGGAAAATATTTGCAGTAGACTGGTTGACAGTATTCCTAGACGGCTTAATTCGGTAATAGACACCTAGGCTCACATACTAAATATTAATTCAACCCTCTCTCTCTCTCTCTCTCTCTCTCTCTCTCTCTATCTCTCTCTCTCTCTCTTTCTCTCTCTGTATGTATGTATGTATGTGTAGCTATATATGTATGACGTGTTTTAAAAGACGAGGTTGTGTTTACTCTATTTGTTTTGCTGGAATTTGTATATTATTTTTCACAGGGACCTATGTATTTCAAAGAATTATACGTATTTTTAAAAATAATTATATTGGTATACCATTTACTTAACCTATACCGTTTTTTATTATCAATCATATTCATTGTTTTGACTACTTGGTTTATTAATGCCTTTACTAAGTACCGTTATTATTATCAATCATATTCATTATTTGCTGCTTGGTTTATAATGCCTTTACTAAGTTACATTTCTTGAGATCTACCTAAGATTTCATTAGACCCACTGGTGAAGGGTGCATAGTGGCCCGCCAATGGCTTAGCTTGCCTTACCCGTAGGCCAAGTGCACTTCGCGCTTCTCGTTATATCATTCTCATTAAGCCTATAGGCCTATGAAGAAAATAATGACGGAAGTATACCACACCAAGACTGTGGAAGAATTTCACAAATCTGCTTTATGGTCTTATAGACACCCTTCATAAGTTACAAAGATTTGATGCAACTTGTTTTGCTGTCTGGAATATAGCCCAGTATGTTATAAAGCCAATAGCATTGGCCTAGCCATTATTGTTTATAATACGTTGCAGTTGTCATTCTGTAGAATCTGCACTCGACAGTTGTAGCTGATAATATCCGACCTGATTATAGTCTTCCATTCCTAAAGTAAAAGTAAAATAATATAAATTAGTTGTGTTTCTAATAGCGAAGATTACTCTTCACCTCGCTTATTTATTCAGTTATTTATTATTTACTTTTCTTCAAACTGAAGAAACCCCTCGGGAGACTAGACTTCTGTAGCACTAGCTATAACCTAAGCCTAAGCCATAATTTTATTGCAAGTATCGAAATCATGATCTCGACTAACATTTGCTTTATACACAAAGCCACAAAAGCTAAAAGTAATAACTTCGAATTCATATCCAAATGCACCCATTTTTATCATTAGACTATGCTCTGCTCAACTTTTCTCTTGCTCTCCATCGCGATGTCCTCTTTCACAGTGTCCAGACTGACGATTCCACACGACTCATGGAAGTCACGGTGATCTGAAGTTTTCATGCTACAGTAACGTATTTAGTTTTCGTTCAGAAATATTGTAGCGTGAAATATTTTTGGTTTTCAGGTTCCAATATATTTCAATTATAAGATTCTATATAACAAGTGACCAACTTTTTCCTCATATATACACGTTTTATAAAATACGAGATTTAATACTAAGTGGCAACTTGAGAACAACGCTTGTCAATACAAAAATAAAAAAGTCACACGAGTTTTGCTGCATACTGTACAGTGGCACTTAGGTTCCATCTTCTTTTGTGACTTGTGTGGCCTAGTTGGCAGCGGTCTTGTCGTTCAATTGAAAGACTTAGGTTTGATCCCGATGTGAGTCAAAAATTTATTTCTGTTGCACACGTGATTGTGTGTTGATTATTTCTATATATATTCCGGCTCTGCCAACGCGGAATCAGAGGAGTTTATTTCTGGTGATAGAAATTCATTTCTCGATATAGTGTGGTTCGGATACCACAATAACCTGTAGGTCCCGTCGCTAGGTGACCAATTGGTTCCTAGCCACGTCAAAATATCTAATCCTTCGGGCCAGCCCTAGGAGAGCTGTTAATCAGCTCAGTGGTCTGGTTGAACTAAGATATACTTATCTTACAAGACAAAGTCAATTTCGGAAACAATACAATTGTGTCTTTCAGTCGAAAATGGACAGTTATCTCCACTATGAACATACAAATGATTGTTAAGTGGCCGTAATGAAACAAACACACAATGACACGAACATTCCAACTAATACATTAATGCTACAAGTAGGATCTTGAACCACTTCGCATCCTTAATCCTACAGACCAATCTTTGGCCCAGGGTCAAAAAAATCTGTCAAGTCACTGTCCGCTGTGATCCAGTTAACAAGCGTGTCACTATCTCTGTTGTTGCGGTTGTGGTGAAGCTGTAATGACGATGAAATGTAATTAGAGCGAATAACGTTTCACATACGGAGAGTTCAAGGCATCAATTACGGAATATATGACAAGATTTCTAATGACCTTCGACAATGCTGGATGCTTTGGCATCCATCAGTCATCCTCGCCAGATATTGTTACGACACAAAGGCAATTCACAGCCTGCATGTTACGAGTGGCAGACGAGAATGATACGGGAGAGAGAGAGAGAGAGAGAGAGAGAGAGAGAGAGAGAGAGAGAGAGAGAGAGAGAGAGTCAAAATCATTTTGATATATGCGAGTGACCACCATTAACTCGAGGTACATTGCCCTTTTATTTATTCTCTCTCTCTCTCTCTCTCTCTCTCTCTCTCTCTCTCTCTCTCTCTCTCTCTCTCTCTCTCTCTCTTTTAAGTATTTATATACATATGCATATATAATCATAAATAAATATATATACATACATATACATTTATATATATATATTATATACATAGTTATGTATACATATATAAATGTATATACATATAAATACATATGTATACATACTACATACATACATACATACATACATACATACATACATACATACATACACACACTTAAAACGCAACAAGCACAGAACACCTGCAGTAGCCGTCAGGGAGCCAGGCTCTGCTTTCAAGAAAGCAAACGACGTCATGAGGCGCGTCAGCCAAGCAAGATTTTTTAATGAATGTTCATGAGTCGCAATAAAGAGACCCCTGGCAAGCTGGCCATACGGACGCACAGACAGACAGACAGCCAGCAGGGACAGACAACACCCGGACAGATAGACACACAGACAGACACAGACAGAAACAGACAGATAGACATAGATAAGAAAGACAGACACAGACAAGAAACAGACAAATAGACACACAGACAGACAGACATAGACAAGACACACAAACAGACAGACAAACAATACACATAAACAGACAGACATAGATAAGACAGACAGAACACAGCAAGGCAGACAAGACAAACAGACACACAAGACACACAAACAGACTGACAAACAAGACACATAGACAGACAAACACAGACAAGACACATAGACGGAATAACAGACCAGACACAAAAGCCCACAGAAAAATATGAACACAGAGAGTTATGAACACAGACAAGACACACAAACAGACAGACAGACAGACAAGACACACAGACAAGACCGAAGAGGGGAGAAGCTGCATTGCGATGCGTCCAAGACGAGAGAGAGAGAGAGAGAGAGAGAGAGAGAGAGAGAGAGAGAGAGAGAAACATTTACGAGGATTCACGTCAGAGTAATGTCAAGTAAACAAGGGAATGGAGAATTAGAGAAACAGAGGGGGGGAGAACAGACGAGAATAAGAAACAGAGAAGGGTGAGATTAGACAAGAATAACAGAGAGAGGGGTGAGAATAGACGAGAACAAGAAGGAGAGTGGAGAAAAACGCAGCAGCAACAGTGACGCAATGATGTCAGCGGCCAGACATCCAAAAACTCCCGCCAGCAAACAAGAGGCAAGTTTTATGAATGGCAGTCACAAATGAATCATTCAAAAGGAGGAGGCCCCGGTCTGAATTCGGGGGCTTTGGACTTCGCGGAGTTCTGCTCCTCTCTTATATTCCATTTTCTTTTTTTTTTTAGAATTCTATCTGGCACCAGAAGAGCATAATCTGGTCTTCGTCGGCGTTTCAGAGCTCCGTCCAGCCCGCCTCTCGTGGACATACGATTGTTGAATGTGAGTATTTTTTATGAATATCCACAAGAGAATATCATATTTTTATGTATATTCACGAGAAGATATTCATCTATTGAATACTTCACGAGAGAATATCATAATATTAGAATATCATATATTTGATTTTTATGCACGAGAGATATCAATATTTTATGAATATTCACGAGAGAATATCATATTTTTATGAATATTCACGAGAGAATGTCATATTTTTATGAATATTCACGAGAGAATATCATTTTCCCGTGAGTACTTTCACGACCTGCGTCTCTTCGCTTGGGGTTATACACCTGCGATCATGAGAATTTGATACGTAAACTGGAAATGAGACAAAAGGATATGTGCCCATGAAATTAACCATGACCTATTTTCCTTACATCTCAGAGGACATATATATATATATATATATATATATATATATATATATATATATATATATATATATATATATATATATATATATATATATCTATATATAGATATATATATATATATATATATATATATATATATATAGATATATATATATATATATATATATATATATATATATATATATAAATATATATCATATATAATGTGTGTGTATAAATAAATTCTTCTGTTAAAACAGTATACGTCTCAAGTATAAAACGCCCATTAAAACACTCTGCTTAAAGCTTTAAAGCAGAGTGTTTTAATGGGCCTTTTATACTTGAGTAATATATATATATATATTAATATATATATATATATATATTATATATATTATATACATACAATTTTGCTAGAGGGAATCTATGGCCCGGTTTGATAACGGTAATTATCATTTTCTGTTATTGTTATCATTATTATTATTATTATTATTATTATTATTATTATTATTATTATTATTATTATTATTATTGTAGTTATACTGTTGGACATACTGCTACAGTATGCAATTATGAGATACAATACATAACTGCGTTCGTGCTTTTTTTTATTTTTTTGCATTTTTATCCCTTGGAATTTCTTTCCTGCTTCTGTTTTTCTTCAGAAGTTTTTCCTATAACAATTTTTTTGTATCTGGGTAAAAAAAAATAAAAAATAAAAAAAAATTAAACGTGTATTAGCTTTCCCATCCCACTGCTCTATACCCTTGAGCACCATATATATAGGGTGATAGTCAGTAAAACCCATGTGGTGCACTGTTGGCATTACTAAAGGTTTTAGCAGCGTCCCTTCGGCCCATAGCTGCAACCCCTTTCATTCCCTTTACTTTACCTCCGTTCATATTATCTTTCTACTATCTTGCTTCCCTCTTCCCCTAACAATTGATTCAAAGTGCAACTGCTTTGAAGTTTTCCTCCTGTTACACCTTTCCAACCTTTATTAACAACCTCATGGGACCCAGCGCTTGGCCTTTGGCCTAAATTCTATATTCTCTTCTTCTATTCACTACACCCTTGAAAGCAAAATAACCTTCCAGAATAATCAGTGCCCTGGAAATGGGTATTTGCAGCCGTGTAATTTCCAGACGAGAAGACATTACATCACAGACCTCCGAGCCAAACTCGACAACATTGGCTGGATGCACCAACAGGGTTCGTGAGAATGACTTACGATTTGCTCATAAAACGGCGAATATTTCAGGGTTAGCTCTCCCTAAAAGATGCTCTTCACATCATAAAGGAATTCAATCTTGCAGACGACCGTGTTCATGCGAAACTTGCACGTTACATGACGTGTTTTGACATATATGTTTATTCATTTCATGTGCGCGATTATTCCCCTAACTCGTGTTCGAAATGTTAATAAACACATGTTTAACGAGTGAGTGAATAATCATCCAGTTTTAATGTAATATCCTCTCCCGGGAAATGTAAATAAACGTATGTATAATGAAAGAATGAATAATTAGCTAGTTTTAATGTTAAGGGATATTTTTTTTATCCCATGTTCTTAATGTATATAAACGTACGTATAATGAAAGTTAATATTATCTAGGATAAATATTAAGGGAAATAAAAGAGACTCTTCACATTATAAAGGAATTCAATCTTGCAGACGACAGAGTTCGTGAGAAACTTGTTTGTTATTTACGAGTTTTCACATAATTCTATTTATTTATTTATTTATTTATTAATTTATTAATTTATTTATTTATTTATTTATTTATTTATTTCATCTATGCGATTGTGTCTGTCTGTCTTTCGTGAAAGCTAATGGCGTCTCATGTTCGAAATGTGAATAAACATATGTATAATGAAAACTTGACTTATTTATTTATTTCATCCGTGTGAATGTTCGTCTACCTTTCGGGAAAGTAATTATCTAGTTTTATTATTAACGGCTCCATTAATTAAAAATATGGGAAACATTAGTAAAATGTCAAGTCCAGTCGGTAAAGAAATCATGTCCTTTGGTATGTCCTTTGGTATGTCCTTTGGTATGTCCTTTGGTATGTCCTTTGGTATGTCCGTTAAACATAACTCAATCCAACTCAAAAACCATCACTTCATCCACCGGGAAAAATTCCCGTCTTATTAGTATCTCATTCTAGGTAAAAAAAAAAAAAAATGTTGTCTTACCTTAGTGTCTATGACATTCAGAGCATCTTATCATTCACTCGACGTCTAGAAACCACTTGAATTTTGCTTTCAACCCCCCCCCCCCCCCCCCCCACCCCCCCCCCCCCCCCTTTCGACACTAAACCGTCGACTCAAGAGGTTCATCTTAATCATTCACTCGAGACGTCTAGAACCACTTGAATTTTGCTTTCAACCCCCCCCCCCCCCCCCCCCCCCCCCCCCCCCACCCCACCCCACCCCCACTTTCGAACACTAAACCGTCGACTCAAGAGGTTCATAGTTTAATCGTCAGCTTTGACTGTTCGATATTGGGAAGTTCCCATTAACTGAAGTTATTACGTAAAGAGAGAGAGAGAGAGAGAGAGAGAGAGAGAGAGAGAGAGAGAGAGAGAGTAAATTATGAGTCTCAAATTAATACGTAGGCATTCCTATACATGCTTCACTGAGAGAGAGAGAGAGAGAGAGAGAGAGAGAGAGAGAGAGAGAGAGAGAGAGAGAGAGAGAGAGCAAATATGGAAATCAAATGACAGCCTCTATCTTCTTACATTTAAAATGTCAAATACCACGTACAAACTACGTAGAGTTTTGCACTACCTGCATAATGTAACCGTGGCAATTTGCGCGACATTGAAGCATCTATATCAAAGGAAAATAATTTATATTAACCTTTTGAAAATATTATTCGTAGAATCGTGTGTTCGAATGTCAATACTTAACACCTCGCATGAACCTCTGTCCAACTTTGCCAAGCTGGAGACTGTTACATCAAACGAACGTTGCTTGCTTGAATACACGGCATCATTATAACTGTTTAGACACAAAATCTATATATTTAGAGTCTCAGTAAAACCAACGTGTTTTCCCCCCCATTCAAGTGATACTTTAAGCGTAGGATATTCCTTCAAAAATGTAAGGAAAGGAGGGCTAATTAAACAGCCTTAAGGAAGTGAAGATGTTGTCTATAGCTGTTCACAAAACTAGCATACAAGGGCATCTTTCAAATTACTGTAAATGGAAGCAGACTGAAATGATAATAACGTCTTGATGTCGCTAAAGGTATGCGTCCACAACGCATTACACCATGTCATAAACACACGTCGGTGACCTACCGCACACATATCACAAACAAGTTGAATACAAGTCCACGACTTATTGGGAGTCCTAACCAGTACACTCACTGGCCGAAGTTTTTTTTTTTTTTTTCTCCACTTATGGTCGTTGACTTTTCGACATTTTTGCGATAAGTATGCGACAAGTTTCCGACGTGTCTTTGTGACCATTTTTACTGCAGCGTGGATACTTTCCTTCCCAAAGAGAGAGAGAGAGAGAGAGAGAGAGAGAGAGAGAGAGAGAGAGAGAGATTTAGGCTAATTAAGCAACTCTGAGAAGCTACGAAAAATGTTCGCCAAAACAATAAAAAGAGGGAAAATAAGCCAATGGCGTGGGAATATTGCGGTGGCTGTGAAAACTGCACCGAAGGTTGTTAGCATTTCTGAGAGAGTTCCTACGGCCCCCTTTCCTCTGGACGTCATTTATTCTCGTCGTTTTAGCTTTTGAAACATTCCCTTGTGTCCTAAATATTTGCCTTGTACAGCCGCTTTGGGGCCGAACATGATATTATTCTAGCCTCCCTAATAAACAGCATTCGCACTAAATACCATCTTAAACGATCACTTTTGCTCTAAACACCATTTACACATTCATCTTTCTGTTCTATAAACATGCATCTTGTGCAGATGACTTTGCTAGAAACATCATCTCATAAGTCCGCTTTTTGTCTAAACATGTTTTCAGAATTTTTCTCCAAACAATTTTTTGACACCCAAACAATCGTCCATTCTCGCCCAAAACCCAAAACAACGAATCTAACTTCTGGAAGGACGGAATAAAATTTCAGTAAAGACTCAAAAATTTCAGTAACAACGTCGCAATCAGGAAGGTTAAACTGGAATCAAAACTATCCCAACCATTTCCTGTGAAATTTAAACTTCTGAATACAACCTCATAACAGGAGACTTCTGAATCTAGACCAGCGGTCGCCAACCGGTGGTATACGGACCACTGGTGGTCCATGAGTAAATTTAGGTGGTCCGCAGAAAAATACGGACATAGTTTAAAATTTTTATGATTTCTTAATCCTCTTCAGGCAACCCTGATACAAATTGCACAGAGGAGCGGCCGGCGTTGCCAATTTAACATTTTTAATGCTAGTTTTAGCATTTTAAGGCGATTTAGCATTAAAACTTTAGATTCAGCATTCAGCAGAAAAAAAAAGGCATTATTAATTAGAGTAAATTAAAAATATACGAATAAGTTTATTCTAATGCAGTATACATAAAATAAATAATCAAATAAATGCATGTACCTTTTTTCTAATTCGTATTAGTGGTCCGGCAAATTTAAAATTTCGAACTTCATGGACCACATTTAGTGGTCCATGAAGTTCGAATGGTTGGCGACCGCTGATCTAGACCACATGGTTACAGATATCCCCCATCCATTGCAATCTTATGATAATTGCGCACAAAAAAACCCTAAACCATAAATCAATGGCAAAGCAAGATTCTGTTTCATAAAAAAGTACCCAACTCCCATTTTTTCTACCAACAATTTGGTCATGTTGAGCAACTTCAGAAAAAAAAAAAATGGTATGTTGTTATCTAAAACCTAATTGCGCAGTTAAACTTGAACGTGCCAGAGGATAGCTTGCTATCAGAGATATGTCATCCTCAATACATTACTACGTATGGTAACATACACCCACACGCCATATATATATATATATATTTATATATATATATATTTCTATATATATAATATATATATAATATATATACATACACATATATATACATGCATATACATATATATGAGAGAGAAGAGAGGAGATGAGAAGAGAGAGAGGCGGAGAGAGGATGAGAGAAGAGAGAGGAGAGAATTTTTAGATGAAAGTCTTATCTTTCTAAAGACACTAATACAAGTGCGCGCACACATACACATACACACACACATAAATATATATATATATATATATATATATATATATATATATATATATATATATAATGTGTGTGTGATCGTGTGGGCGTTGTAGTATACAAGTGTTTGCTCTTTTGTATATACTTACCCTGCACATGTGCGAGTTATTCAATTCGCGCAAGCATAAGGCAAAGGCACACCTGGCATTCTACCTGTGACACCTACACTTTCGCAAGAGCCTTCTGGACAATCTTACACAACAGGTAAACGTGGTCCCCAAAGAACACAACAAGTACCTGTGTCTGTTCCTCTATACTTTTCATGCCTCTGCTACAAAAAATGAAGTCAGTGCGTGTGTGTGTGTGTTGGGGGGGGGGGGGGGCTACCTAAGTCTTCCATGTGAAAACTGCACGAAAAAAGACTGTACATACACGCATATAAGAAAGGTGTAACTGAACATATGTTCAGTTCAAATCACTATTTTTTGGTCAGGTAATAAAATTTGCGTTTTAGCCTTAAAGGATGACGACCTGCAGTGTGTTTGTATGTTTGTGTGTGTGTTTTAGGGAGCGTCAGAGAGGGCCAAAAATGTGCAAGTAAAGTTTGTTTTAATGATGAAGCTAAAGAAATGATGCAAAAGTGCCATTAGTTATGGTAATAATCATTTTTTACGTCTCTCCAATTAACATCATTCTGTGTCCACCAGTTCGTTAAAAAGAGCATTGCTACATAACGTTGTAACTCTCTCTCTCTCTCTCTCTCTCTCTCTCTCTCTCTCTCTCTCTCTCTCTCTCTCTCTGCGTTTATTCAATGCTTTTTTTTTAAATGAACAACCCCAGTTCAAGGGAAGACGTCATTAGTCCGAAAAACATTTCTGGACGACAAAGTGAAAATTTGCTAGAGTGTGTGTGTGTGTGTGTGTGTGTGTGTGTGTGTGTGTGTGTGTGTGTGTGTGTGTGTGGGCCACCATAAGCAGAAGGTCTGTTGCTTCTGCTGTTCCAATTGCCTACTTATAATCCTTTACAGCAGAAGAGAGATAACATCCGCCTTGGGAAACTCACAGGAAGTTCTCTTCGGCCGTTGAGCAAGAGAGAAGAGACGAGAGGTGAAAGGACCTTGTGTAGATCCGGAAAAGAGATGAAAGAATCAGTGGGCCTTTTTTTTTTTTTTTTTTTTTTTTTTTTTTTTGCCTCGCAACAACAGCGCATATATGAATGCTACTTTTCTTAAACCTTTTTTTATTTGGGGGGTGGGGGGGGGGGGGGGGGGGTGCTTATTAACGAGCAGCAAATAGAGAGATGGTGCTTTTCTGAAACTTTAATTATTCTTTTTTTTTTTTTTTTTTTTTGCTTACTAACAAGCAACTTTTCTCAAACTTTTTTGGGGGCTTATTAATAAACAGCAAATACATGAAAGCAGCTTTTCTTAAACTATTTTATTTTTTGCTTCTTAACAAGCAGTATACACAGGGTTGCTCTTTTTTTTATTTACAGTGAATACTGCTTTTTATTTAACTTTTTTTTTTCCTCACACCAAACAGTTAATATAGAAATGCTACTTTTCTTTAACTTTTTTTTCTTGGTATTAACAAACACCAAATACGGTGATGCTACTTTTCTTAATTGTTTTTTACTTCACAACAAACAGCTCATTAAGGGATGCTACTTTTCTTGATTTGTTTAGCCTCATAACAAGCACCTCATTAAAGGACGCTACTTTTCTTAATCAGTTTAGCCTCACAACAAGCAGCGCATATAGGAACGCTGCTTTTCTTAAACTTTTATTTTTATTTTGTTGCTGTTACTTGAAGTCTGGTTTCCAGTAAGGAACTTTTCCCCGTAATTACATAGTTGCAATGATTGTGACATTGATTTTGAAATCCATGCCCATCAAGCCAGCTACGCGTTCTACAATTATTATTTATTTCACACATAACCTAAAAGCAAAACTTAACAAATTTCTAACGCAAGTCAAGGACATTCAAGAACCCTTCCTTACAAATAAGAGATACATTTATATCAAGTATTGAAAAGAGGTGTTTTTTTTTCTATATGTTCTTATTTCATTTTATGCGTTGGTCAGCAACAGACGTTATGTCTGTTCACGCGCGCCTGTTTTT
>NC_061108.1:14444435-14446797 GCF_015104395.2 Macrobrachium nipponense
TAAAGATACCAACGGTAAGATGATAAAGATGATGCTTATCATGAATACCTTCAAATCCATAATCTTAAAATAACAAAATCATCATTACTAATTAAAGTCACTTCCGCTTTCATATTCTTGAAATAACAAAATCATCACCCTTTATCCGAGTTATTAACAATAACAACAAAATTATTAAAATATGTACTTACAAAATCACAAACTCAAGGCAGATTCAGATCCGAAGCCTTGCCAAAATCTTTGGTACATCATTCATTTCTCACATTCACATATTATCCAAAATTTTTGGTACCTCTTGCATTTCAAACTTTCACAAAATTTTTGGCAGTATACCTCATTCATTCCTCACTTTCTCAAATTATCCCCAAAAAATTATACCTCATTCATTTCACACTTTCACAAATTATTTCACAAAAGATTAGTAGCTTGATCTGTGTCCGAAACATAAAGAACATTTATATAATGTCCTGTCCGTTAACCCATAACTGAATTTTAAAATGTAGCACTACATGCATTAGGAATTTATCCAAATGATTTCACGTCCTCTGATGAATATTAAAAAGACGCCAAAAAAGAAAAACATTCTTACAAACAGCTAACACATAAACCTCTTGCATTTACCTTTAAAATGTTTTAAGATACTTAAGCAAACAAACAGGTGGAGCCATAAACATCACCTCCTTACAGGCGATAGAAGTGAATTATTCAGGAATGTTTGACAATAACAAACGATAATGTACACCTAAGTCGAGGACGCATTAGTGGGGGGGGCGACTAGGGCACGTCTACTCGCCTTCCCTCCCCTACCCCCACCCTCAAAATACGTACACAAAAAACATACGTATGAACGGTAAACAACCAAACACGCACACGCCATTACTAACCCTCACTAATGAGTACAGGTGTGAAGGGGGTCCATATTAGCCAATGGAAATTAACAAGCTTCTCCTGAGGAAGATATCGCGGTACACACCCCAACCGCCGCCCCCTTTTTTTTTGTGGGGGGGGGGGGGGGGGGGGGGGGGGGGGGGGGGGGGGGGGGGGGGGGGGGGGGGGGGGGGGGGGGCGAGTAAAAGCTACGGCAAAGGACCTGAGCTATTTTGAATTTATGCCTGACCTGATTTCGCCGTTGAGACAGGTGTTTGGGGGGGGGGGGGGGGGGGGGGGGGGAGGTCTTTTCGGAACGCACCTGTGTTCTTTTCATTTCTTATAAGACAGATGCCAAAACGAAGGAGGGTTTAAATATTCCTATGTGATGTCTAACGTTACCCTTCGATTTAAAACGCAGGTTTGCCTACCCTATACCCATGATGACATGGGTTTTTAAAAGGCGAGTTTACCTACCTTAAACCAAAGATGTCACTGGTTTTTAAAATGCGAGTTTGATTTCTTTAGACATGGGTTTTTAAACCGCGAGTTTATTTACTAAAACCCATGATAACACGGGTTTTTAAGAGCAAGTTTAAGCACCTTAAACCCATGAACACATGAGTTTTCAAATTGCGAGTTTGTTTACCTTAACCCTATGTTAGCTTGGGTTTTTAACACGCGAGTTTAATTACCTAAAGCCAGAGATGACATGGGTTTTTAAAACGTGAGTTTAATTACCTAAAGCCAGAGATGACATGGGTTTTTAAAACGTGAGTTTAATTACCTAAAACCAGAGATGACATGGGTTTTTAAAACTTGAGTTTAATTACCTTAACCCCATGATGACGTGGGTTTTTAAAATGTGAGTTAAATTACCTAAAACCAGAGATGACATGGGTTTTTAAAACGTGAGTTAAATTACCTAAAACCAGAGATGACATGGGTTTTTAAAACGTGAGTTAAATTACCTAAAACCAGAGATGACATGTGTTTTTAAAACGTGAGTTAAATTACCTTAACCCCATGATGACATGGGTTTCTAAAACGTGAGTTAAATTACCTTAACCCCATGATGACATGGGTTTCTAAAACGTGAGTTAAATTACCTAAAACCCATGAGGATATGTGTTTTTAAAAGCAAGTTTAATTGCCTAAACCCCATGATGACGGGTTTTTTACCTTAAACCCATGATGACATGGGTTTTTGAAAAGCGAATTACATACTCTAAACCCATGATGACATGAGTTTTTAAAACGCGAGTTTAATTACCTAAACCCCATGATGACGTGGGTTTTTAAAACGCGAGTTTAATTACGTTGTACCGACGATGATATGAGTTTTTGAAAAGCGAGTTTAATTACCTTAAACTCTAGATAGCATGAGTTTTTAAAAGTGTGGTTTAATTACGTTAAACCCAAGAGGACATGGGTTTCTTAACAGCGAGTTTGCCTAGCTTAAACCTTGAGACTTTCTTTACCTTAAACCCTCAGT
>NC_061108.1:14447297-14483085 GCF_015104395.2 Macrobrachium nipponense
ATCCAGCATTTGACGGAAATACTTGCTCCGCTTACAAGCTGCTGACTAGTATTCAACCAGCTTGTGATGTGTGGAATAAGTTACCAGTGCAAAGTCTGGACCGAGAACAGAAGAATATAGAATTTAGGCCAAAGGCCAAGCTCTGGGACATATGAGGTCACTTCATAGAAGTAATCCCGTCCGCACTTTTTCTATCCGCCCACAGATCTTACAAACTACTGAGGCTAGAGTGCTGCAAATTGGTATGCTGATCATCCAACCTACAATCCGTGGCTGAGAGTTTAATACAGCATTATACTGTACAGAAAACCCGAATGCTCCGAAGGAACTTCTGCGCATTTTTTTACTTGCTTTTTCGGACCTATACTTTATACAAGACACTCCTTACATTCTCAGATCATGGATCCTATTCGTATCAACTTCAACGGCCATGTTATCAAATTATTTCCATTTTTTATTTTCCAGGCAGTGTCTCGCACAGCCAATCTCAGATTCACATCGATCCAGTCAGACGTATCTCTCTTCTAATCAATGGCATTCAACGTCCGAGCAAACTGCCCACTCTATCAGTGATCAGCTGCATCCCTTCTAAAGAGACATCTCTTATCTGTATCTTTTATCGTGTGATCCATACTTTCATTTTCTCTCGTACTTAATGATCTTAAAGAGTTCTACCACACTACAGTAGAACATAGACTAACCACGCGTCCGTAACTGATCTCACCAACTTCACAAGCAGATTTAAAAACAAGTGAACGACTTAGTGTTAGTCCTAACCAGTGCTTCGTGCGATTATCCAGCATTTGACGGAAATACTTGCTCCGCTTACAAGCTGCTGACTAGTATTCAACCAGCTGTGATGTGTGAATAAGTTACCAGTGCAAAGTCTGGACCGAGAACAGAAGAATATAGAATTTAGGCCAAAGGCCAAGCTCTGGGACATATGAGGTCATTCAGCGCTGGGAGATAAACAGGAGAAAAACCTAATCAACTGTTAGGAGAGGGTGGACAGTAAGATGGAGGAAAGAGAATATGAACGAAAGCACAGTAAAATGAATGAAAGGGGTTGCAGCAAAGGGCCGAAAGGAAGCTGCAGAGAACCTTTCTTTGTCACAAGAGTTTCTTTGCGCCTAAGACCTGATGTTTTAAACAATCCTCTCTCTTCACTAACACAACCCCCTAGGGGGGTAGCGCCATCAGTGCACCTCATGCGGTGCGCTGTAGGCAATACTTAAGATTCTTTGCAGCGTCCCTTCGGCCCCTAGCTGCGACCCCTTACATTCATTTTACTGTGCCTCCGTTCATATTCTCTTTCCTCCATCTTACTTTCCACCCTCTCCTAGCAATTGTTTCAGTGCTGACTGACCTCATTGGTCCCAGCATTTGTCCTTTACCCAAAATTTTATATTCCAGTTTCAATTATTCCAATACACCAAACACAAAACTCCTATGTATTTTGTTGTACCTGGCTAGACGACGTTAGACCTAAACAGGTTTCCACACATTTCAAGGACAAGACCTTGAACCCTCAGACTAGACTGTCGTCACTACAGCAATTTCCTTATCTTATCGCTGCTTCCTGAGTTTATCTACTACTATGCTACTCTCGTCTCGGCCTTATCATTCTCACTTGTTAATAATAACACACGTCCACTTTTCCATTTTATTCATGGCCGGTGAAGTGACGGTCTATCGTTGTTACTGTTCTAGTCATGTAATATTAGAGATATAGCTTATGTGTGTAATATATATATAAATATATATGTATATATATACATATCATATACATATATCTATATATATATATATATACTATATATATATATATATATATATATATGGACAATTCTCCAATATGACGCAGAAGCAAATAGTATTAGTGTTAACCCAATGAACTATTCCTTACCGATACATAAAATTTCATTCGTAAGATGCATCTCAACTTTCTGAAAATAAATGGCACATTTCCTTTCGTCATCAATATTCGTCTTCCTCGTTTTACATTGATCCTAGTGCTTGTAACCGCATATATATATAGTAAATATATAGTATATAGCACTGCATGAGCTGATGGCTGTCACAGTGAAGAATTAACTATCAAGTCCTTTAAGATGAAAGCTTTGAGTATATAACTTCAGATTCAGGACACTGCAACTCATAAAATCATTTCTTCTTAGCTTGAATTCTTACCTGGAATTTGAATTGGAATACAGAATTTAGGCAAAAGGCCAAGCGCTGGGACCTACGATGTCATTCAGCGCTGAAAGGGAAATTGATAATAAAAGCCTTGAAAGGTGTAACAGGAGGAAAACCTCAAAGCAGTTGCACTATGAATCTATTAATAGGAAAGGGTGGAAGGTAAGATGGAAGAAAGAGAATATGAGTGGAGGTACAGTAAAAGGAAACGGAAAGCACTACCCCCCCGCCCCCCCCCGCAACGAGATCAAGACACAATGAAGAAAGGAGTAAAGTCGTCTTTCGGACCTTTCCTAGATAGTGACGTCATTATCTTAGACTAATATTTCTTCGTGGTCATTATCTTTATAATATGCACAGTCTTTTGTTTGTGTTGTTACGGACATCCCCAAACGGCCTTGTACCTAAAACCCTAAGAAAGGTCCTTTTTATAATGTGATACAATATAAAGGCTTCATAATTTGAAGCATTATCCAATGACTAAATTCTCAGTAAGTGCATTTTGCATCAATATACCTGGACCCCGTAGGGGAAGGTAGCGCCGTCAGTGAACCTCGTGCAGTGCACTGTAAGCATTACTTGAGGTTCTTTGCAGAGTGCCTTCGGCCCCTAGCTGCAACCTCTTTCGTTCCTTTTACTGTGGCCCCTTTCATATTCTCTTTCTTCGTCCTACTTTCCACCCTCTCCTAACACTTGATTCATAGTGCAACTGCTTTGAGGTTTTCCTTGTGTTACACATTTCAAACCTTTTATTATCAATTTACATTTCAGCGCTGAATGACCTCACAGGTCCCAGTGCTTGGCCTTTGTAGCCTAATTCTGTATTCAACTCAACTCAATATGCTTGGAAAGTATGTTTAACAAAGCGCTTGGATAAGACGTAGAATTTGAAACGATAACTAGATCGAGATAAGATTGTGTGCTTGACAGATTACAAATGATTCAAAGGTGAGAACACAGAGATCTAATGCATGGCTCTCCACAAGAACAAAACTCCTTGGAAAGGCTGAATATTTAATCAACATACAAACAGGGAATCTTTGGGTATTTTTAGTTTTCTGTAAAAGAAAATCATTGAGATGGCTTTGTCTGTCCGTCCTCAGATCTTACAAATTACTAAGGATAGAGGGCTGCAAATTTGCGTGTTGATCATCCACCCTCAAATCATTAAACATACCAAATTGCAGTCCTCTTTCCTTAGTAATTTTTACTTTATTTAAGGTTAAAATTAGCCATGCTCACGCGTCTTGCACCGCCGAGTCCAATTCCGGAGGCGTAGCCGACACACCTTAACTTGAACGCATCTGGGGAGCAACTGAGCGGTTTCCGGTCGTAACTGAAAGTTTCATTCGGCAGCATATAGAGTTTCATACAGCATTCTACGCTGTAGAGAACGATCAATTTCATCGGCGCATTTTTTTACTTGTTTATTGCGGAGTTTATTCATAAATTCAAATGTTATACAGGGTGTCCATAAAGTCCCAGTACTATTACAAGTGCGAGAATGGTACTGGGACTTTATGGACACCCTATATATTCAGTCTATTCAGATCTCGTGGAGCGAAGACGATCGGTGAAAGTTATGCAGCAACGACTGATTCGGTTCTTATAAGTATATATATTCCTTTCGCAACGCGCCCATGACACATTTCTATTTCAGCGACCTGTTCAATCCCCTCAGATGATAATACAGGGTACGTATGCAGCAACACGCACTTTTTTCTTGAGGTGAGGCGAATTAAAATTAAAATGAGTTCCCTATATAAAAATTTTAGACACAGTCATTAGAATTTGAATATCGCAAGGCAACGATCTAAATCAATGTCGTTTGTTATTACGTTATAGATTCTTTAATTTCTTGGTTAGCAAGCGTGATTTGATTCCGTCGTGTTCGAGAAAGTGTAAAGAGGATTTATACTTATGGGTGATGCAATCAAATCGCATGAGCAATATTTTGGCTGATGAAACTACAAACATACCAAATCACTACTTGAATATTCTCACAGTACTGAGATTATATAATATCTAGTGCTTTTATCAATCTCAGAGAGTTCATGAAATTACATACATATGTTCAATACAAAATGGCAGTTCGATCAAGTTATCAAATTTTCTAATACTACGGTGCTGAGATAATGAAATTATATACACTAGCAAATATATATATACAGAAATTACGTATGAAAATTCATAAAGTAACTAAGTCTACGGGTATAACCAGGCTCGTTTCACGGGCAGAACCAGCTCCGTTTCGGGGAATCCCTTCTCATACCCAAACCCCTTTGAAGGGAGGGGGTAGGTAGGATGAAACCCCATTATAAACCATCCAAGGGGTCCCAACTATAACCCTGCCAAGTTTCATGCCCCTCAGACCAGCCGTTTGGCCGTGATTGGATGACAGACGGACCGACAGACATTACGCCCATTATAGTAAGATAGTACGTATTTTCAACACAAACCGACAGTTCGATGAAGTTATCAAATTTTCATGATATTGTATTTTCTTCGACTGCTGTTGTAAATTTATTACTAATTATATTTTTTGCTAAAAACAGGGGTAAGGATGAGAAGGAAGAACTTCAAAATAGCAACCTTACAATATTAAGTCTCCAGAGTCCACACGTTCTCGTAAACAAATTTAATAAATCATCTACTTTCACAAAACACTGTTGCAGATCAGATTTAGGATAATTCATTTTTGGAACTCAAATATCCTCAGTCGACATCGAAGGCTGCTGTCTGCCCTCTGATTGGCCGACGTATTTGAACTGTAACCTCTGATTGGTGATGACCGCCAATCATGTTTAACTACAACTGTATCTTCTGTGGATATGTACCGTCAGCTTGAAGAAAGAGAGAGAGAGAGAGAGAGAGAGAGAGAGAGAGAGAGAGAGAGAGAGAGAGAGAGAGAGAGAGAGAGGCTTTCATCACCGACTTTTCCTGTAAAAGAGTGGGAATTATTTCAAAAATGTATTTTGTATAATATTACACTGGGAAAGTCCCTTTTACAACACAACTTGTTGGTGTGAAGGCATTAAAAACAATAAAGATAATTTCCTGTTCAAAAGGCGCTTGTACAAAATAGCCAGAAGTGGCGTAAATCACATTTCAAATCTTTATGAAAAATTGAACAAAAACTACGGGCAATCATGTCTAGAAGTTCAGGATGATCCGGTGGACCTGACGGTATCCTAGACAGGCCAACAATAATCTAGCAACCGCAGGACAACTTGTGAAGGATATTGTATTAAGACCAATTGTATTAATAATTTCTATGGGAAGTCTTATGAACAATGACTAGTTTTTGAAAGAAACAAATACTATGTTTCTTTAGTGGAAAAAAAGGCAATGGAGATTAGGCTATTATCAGTCTTAGAAGTACAGTGGAGTATATCAGAATTACAGTGAAATACATCAGAGATACAGTGAAGTATCCAGAATCATCAAGTTAAAGAGTTACTTACACAGAAGCAAATCATGGAACAGTTTATAGATAAGAGTTACCTTTCTATACTGAAAAAAATGTACATTTCATTGGCATGACACTTGGGACAAAATTCCTTTATCATCAGCGGTATTGGGCATGTGTTGACCAGGGATCAGAGTTGCCAATCAATTCACAGACTTTAACCTCAACTATGGCTGGACGATGGCTGGACCATCAGTTAAACTTAGTAGACATATCTGTGTAATACCTTATCACTAGGGGACAATGAATTCCATGGCTGCCTTCCCAAGCCGTGCTTATCAGTAACAACAGATAAAACTCTGCCTGTGCTGAGCACTAAAGTCTCCAGAGATAACGAATCATTATGCAGTCACCACGATATCTGAATTAAATGAGTAATGATTTAATCAAACCATAGGCTCTGGGTAAAAAGTTTTGAAGTAAAATTTTTCAAATTCATTTAAGTTATAAGTTTTAATGTCAGTTCTTTAACAGAATTAGTTTCCAGCTCCATACAGATCTCATCAATGGTTACAGCGTGAATTACAGGCTCCTTAAGAGCTTCCACACTAAATTCCCAATTGACTGTAAGAGGTTATACAAGAAAATATACTAGTGAAAAACTAGATTGGTTCATTATAAAGACAACCAAGAAAGAATCATTACAGACACTACGCGAAGAAACACCAATGGAGCCAGTTTATTCTTAAATCTCTTGAAAGACCACGGGGAATATAATATGAACTTATTGCATCACTGGACTTATAAAAAAAGTTATAGATTGACCTGAAATGCGAAGAAAAACATGACAAAGCCATAGATTTGGGTAAGGTAAAGTAATATGATAACCAACAGCAGAATTGGAGAGAAGTGCACTGACTTGAACCTACAGGCTTACAGGAGAAGCGCAAAGCTCTAGATGCCTTAGTAAGAAGGATAACGGTGTTTTGAACCACTAGGCCTACAAGAGAAGACCAAAGCTCTTGATGCCTAAGCAAAAAGGGTAACGGTGGTTTGAACCACTAGGCCTACAAGAGAAGACCAAAGCTCTAGGTGCCTAAGCAAGAAGGATAACAGTGGTTTGAACCAACAGCCCTACAAGAGAAGCCAAAGCTCTATATGTTTTAGGAAGGATAAAGCAGTTTGAACCAATAGGCCTACAAGAGAAGACCAAAGCTTTAAATGCCTTAGCAAGGATAAAGGCGGTTTGAACCAATAGGCCTACAAGAGAAGGCCAAAGTCCTAGATGCCTTAGCAGAGACGATAATAGCGGTTACAGAAGTTCCTGAAAAATTTTACTGTAGGAAGAGTAAAATATTATCTATACCATTAATTCCGGTGGTAGCTTCTTCAAATGGTCTCTGATGTCCATTTTGTCTCCGAGAAGTTGAGAAATACTTAAGACGTGATACATGTCAGAGCTCTCTCTCTAGAGAAGATGACCAAAGACCAAGGAGCAGTAAGCCTACAGGTTAACCCAGCTGAAACTGAAATTATGGCCTCGAAGGAGACTTCTTTATCGGATACTCACCATCTTTCCCAGTGCCCATATGGGCTAATAGGTCTCACCACAATGACACAACAAACGAAAGATATATATATATATATATATATATATATATATATATATATATATATATATATATATATATATATATATATATATATATATATATAGGAAGAAAAAGTCTTCCTAGGAGAAATTGTGCATAAAAAAAAATGATATAAAGTCATATGAGTTTGGAAGATGCGTTGGGTACTTCATAATTACAACTAAACAAAGGCAAATTCAAAACTTGATTGCCTCTTTATCACGACTGAACCGCCCCCCCCCCCTCTCTTCCCCCTCCCCCAACATCCCCACACCCAAAAAAAGTATACAAACACATACACACACACACACACACGTAAAAAAAAAAAAATTCTCAGAACGTGTTATTATAAATATATGCAGATAATATTATGCATTTACATAAAACCAGGAAAAAAAAAACTCAAATTCCAACTACGCTTCATTTTAAGTACGACAAAATCCTTGAGGTCTTCAATAGAAGCCATTCAACAAAATAAACCGTATCAAAAAAATAAAACTAAGAGTTTGGTTTAGGAAACTGGGCGTATTTATTGTCGCTGTCAGCTCGATCTTCGTAGCTCATTCAGAGTCACGACTGAACGAAGTTTCGCCCCGAATATGGGGCAAATAAATAAATAAAGAAAAAAATATGGGGCAAATAAATAAAAAAGAAAAAAATATGGGGCAAATAAATAAAAAAAGAAAAAATGGGGCAAATAAATAAAAAAAGAAAAAAATATGGGGCAAATAAATAAAAAAGAAAAAATATGGGGCAAAAAATAAATAAAAAACGCCCCGAATATGGGGCAAATAAATAAATAAAGAAAAAAATATGGGGCAAAAAAAAAAAAAAAAAAAAAAATATGGGGAAAAAAAATAAAAAAAAAAAGAAAAAAATATGGGGCAAATAAATAAAAAAAGAAAAAATATGGGGCAAATAAATAAAAAAAGAAAAAAATATGGGGCAAATAAATAAAAAAAGAAAAAAATATGGGGCAAATAAATAAAAAAAAACGAAAAAATATGGGGGCAAATAAATAAAAAAGAAAAAAAAAATATGGGGCAAATAAATAAAAAAGAAAAAAATATAGGGGCAAATAAACTAAAACCAGAAAAAAAAATATGGTGGGGCAAATAATAAAAAAGAAAAAAATATGGGGCAAACTAAATACACAAAAAAAGAAAAAAAATAGGTGGGCAGGGGAATAAATAAAAAAGTAAAAAAATAAAAAAATGGGGCAAATAAATAAACAAAAAAGAAAAAAAGATGGGGCAAAGAAACAAAACAAAAAAAAAAAAATATTGGGCAAAAAAAAATAGGGGCAAATCAAAAAAAGTCAAAAAAGAAAAAAATATGGGGCAAATAAATAAAAAAAAAAAGAAAAAAAAAAAAGAAAAAAAATATGGGGCAAATACAAAAAAAATAAAAAAGTAAAATATGGGGCAAATCAAATAAAAAGAAAAAAAAAAATATGGGGCAAATAAACAAAAAAGAAAAAATATGGGCAAATCACAAAAAAGAAAAAACATGGGGCAAATAAATAAAAAAGAACAAAAAAATATGGGCAAACTAAATAAAAAAGAAAAAAAATATGGGGTGGGGCAAATCAAACAAAAAAAAAAAAAAAAATATGGGGCAAATAAAAAAAAAAGAAAAAAATATGGGGCAAATAAATAAAAAAAGAAAAAAATATGGGGCAAATAAATAAAAAAGAAAAAAATATGGGGCAAATAAATAAAAAGAAAAAATATGGGGTTGTCAAATAACTAAAAAAAGAAAAAAAAATTATGGGGGCAAATAAACAAAAAAAGAAAAAAGGGGATGGGGCAAACGACTCAGAAAGAATGTTGTCGCAACACAGGATTAAGTGAATCGTCATTTTCCACAGTTCTTTTGAAGGAAGGACTTTTATTAGGTATACAGGAAATATCTCTCTCTCTCTCTCTTTCTCTCTCTCTCTCTCTCTCTCTCTCTCTCTCTCTCTCTCTCCAATATGCTCACTTCAATGGGTTTCTCGCTTAAGGAATTTGTCCGTATATGCTGCTAAAATAACTATATTAAAAATAAAGTAAAATGAGAGGAAATGTTAAGTATATTAGTACTGCAGCTGCATTCATTCATTCATCCATCAATATAATAATATATATATATATATATATAATATATATATATATATATATATATATATATGTATATATATGTGTGTGTGTATACATTATATTATATATAATTTAGATTTAGGTACTATATAGTATGTACTATATATAATATAATATATATATATATATATAGATATATAGACGTAATATATAGGTATATAATATATATATATATTATATATATAAAGACAGAGAGAATATCATACGCTTACATAATCATAATAACAGGGAGCTACAGTGGATTACAACTCGGTGTCATTGTCTCGAATAAACAAGACCCAGGGGTAGGGGGGGGGGGGGGGGAGGGGGGGGGGGGCCTGAGGTAAGGAAATGAGACCTCTTCATATCACGCTCGACGGATCTCGACGGGAGTGTGACCTTGAGGATATATTTAGTGTATACGTGTATGTGTATGTGTATGTGTATGCAAGAAAACCCCAGGGGCATTGAAAGCGCAGGGGGAGGCTATATGCAACAAGGAACCTTTGAACCCTAGGGCGTAAAGACGTCTTTTCCTTACCGTAATAACGACGTGGAAAATGTAAAATCTATAGTCAGGTAGTCAGTCGTTTGTGGATAATATAACCCTCTCCCTCTCTCTCTCCCTCTAGGTCTACCTCCCTTCCCCTCTCCCTCCCTCTGGCCACTTCTCGAAGGAATTGAAGATTCGATTTTGTGATCACTCGAGGGAATAAACGAAAAAAAACCCCCCCCCCCTCTTTTTTTTCTTGGACAAATGGATCCAATTTTGTCCGGACTCTGGCCACACGCTCCTTCGCCTACAAAATAAAAATATAAAAAATAATTTGAATTTCTGGTATATATCGCTCTGTTCGACTGAATGAATGGCTCCCGAAGAATATGTATATATATATATATATATATATATAGATATATATATATATATATATATATATATATATATATATATACATACATACATACATATATATATATATATATGTGAGTGTTATGTATATATATATATATATATATATATATATATTATATATATATACACATATATATATATATATATATATATATAAATATACATACACGTACATATCCCTTTCAAACGTGGCACACTGCCAAACCCTGCGATCCGCTAAGTACAAATATTCCTAAGCTTTTACTGGTAAACGTTCCCCATACGAAGTACGTATATGCAACCCACCTCTTCAGTTCCCACACGGCTCACTGCCCAATTATCAAAAATGCAGGCGAATACTCGTAGGCGAAACCTGGCATTTAAGAGAGGTTGTATTTGCTTTAAAATATGGAAATACGTTTTACTGCGCAAGCATTTAAGTCGCTCCACAAAAAACAAAAAATTATTAAATCATGAAACTAAAAAGCGAAGAAAATTAACTTTAAATAGCAAGGAAGTGTACATTGAAGTGACACGTGACTAGCAAGGACAAAAAATAAACATATATATATGATATATATATATATATATATATATATATATATATATGTGTGTGTGTGCCTATATATATATATATATATATATATATATATATATATATATATATATATATATATATATACATGTGTGTGTGTGTGTGTGATTGTGAACAAAATCTTGGTAATAAGACGAAAGTACTTAGCATCTCCAGTGTTTCAATTTTCCTTCGTGGCTGTAATAATTTTGTTCGTATAATCATAACGTTTTACTTCTTCATAATTTAAAATGAAATATATATATATATAATATATATATATATATATATATATATATATATATATCTATATATATAATGATGCCTTTGATACAAGGCAGTGGAGGGAGCACCATCAGGCAAACCGACGCCCTCAATGTGATGGGATAAACCCCCCCCCCCTTGTTGGTGGAAAAGAAAGACTTATTATAGTACTTACATATATATATCAGGTAAGGTGAAATTCTACAGTATTTCCTTCAACACCGAAAAATAGAGAAATGATGAGATGCTTTGCGTAACGATAGTAACAAATGACTAAAAAATTAAATGAATATCAGAAAGTAAAAAAAAAAAAAAAAACTGAACGCATATCGTACTCATGAGATTGACTCAATTTTAACGACCTAGTCCAGATTGTTTGTTAATAACCCTTACGTCAGGAGTATATAAAGTGAATCTTAAAAGTTTGCCCCCCCCCCACCCCAAAAAAAAAATACTGATTAGCGACAGTCTTCTTGAAGCTATTGACATTGTTTTCTATGGTTTATGTAACATCAGACTTCGCAAGAGGGTACTGCCGTAAGTGCACCTCATACAGTGCGCTGTAGGCATTGCTTGATGTCCTTTGCAACGTCCTTTCGGTTCCTAGTTGCAACCCTTTCCAAACCTTTTACAGTGCCTCCGTTCATATTCTCTTTTTTCCATTTTCCTTTCAAACCTCTCCTAATAATTTATCAATAATGCAATTGAGAGGTTTTCCTCCTGTTACAGCTTTCAAGCCTATTTACTGTTGACTTCAGTTACAGTGCTGAATGACCTCATAGGTCCCTGCGATTAGCCTCTGGCCTAAATCCTGTATTCTATGCTATTCTGTTTGACATTAGGAGAATTACAAGACTGACAATGAAAATATACACAAACCAAAGGCTAAAAAGGGTACCAAGATTGAAAAGAGACGTTAAATGTCATGTATAGAGGCAATTGAAGACGATAAATTGATTAAAGAGGTATAATTTGGCAGTTTTAGAAGGGACGATGAGGGGACAACCGAAAAACAGACAGAGGTGAGTGGTGCAATGTATGTGTGGATGGGTCCACATGGTCCTGATCAGCCAGCTCTCTGTATAGGAGTATAAGGTGCATTATATGCTTGGGAAGTTTTCTCAACAGGTGTTCAACATGAGTCAAAAGGTTAGGTATATATATATATATAATATAATATATATATATATATATATATATATATATATATATAGGATATATATATATATATAAAGTAATTTCTGACTTGCACCCTCCGGAACGAACCTTGGTGTCTCCCAAGTTACACATACATACACACACACATATATATATATAGTATACTACGTATAACAACGCAAAACATCACTGCAAGGAGGAAGATACAGTACCCCAGCCTTGCGAGCGAGAGTACCACCAGAATCCTTGTATGTTCCGAATGGTCATGACCGCTCAGCCAACTCGAACAGGATTGAATGGTCATATATACTGGTTTGGCAACTTTTTTTTTTTTTTCATCTTTTTTTCTTGTAGCCTTCCTGTGAATAGCGTAACACGGGCATCTTATTTCCTCTTCTCCTTCTCTTTTTTTTTCTTTCTTTTTTTCTCGAGGCAGGTATAAGTCCTCGCATGCGCAGTGATAGCTTTTGCATTTATATAGGAAGACTCTTTCCAAGGATGGATGTTCGTATTTGACAGGTAAATGAAAACATGAATGGCAGGTGTAATATTTTTCTTCGTCTCGAGCGTTCCTTTTTAATATCCCAAGTACAAAAGAAACAGATATTTTGTGTTGGCGGTTCGATACTCATACCAACACACGCACACACACACACACACTGCTTAGCTGACTGTACAGCGCAACAACCTACTAGGTATATTAATGCACTGGGCTACCGAAATCCATATAAACACTCTGAAGCGACCACAAATAGACGACCGTAAGCATGATATATATAATATATATATATATATATATAATATATATATATATATATATATATATATATAAACACTTACATGCATACTTACGTACATAACTATTTTCAACAATTCAATACCGCGCGATTTCACTGCCAACTTGGTCACGGGAAATCTTAAAAAAAAAAAAAAAAAAAAATGCGCCATGAATCATAAAAACCGTTACAAAACCGAGAAAGAGAATTATAATAAAAAATGTAGAGGAAATTCTGTACGCCATTTCAGTTCCCATCTGTATATATATATATATATATTTTAAATATATATATTAATATATTAATATAATATATATATGTATATGTATACAGGGCTTTCCCGAGCTGCCATCGTAGATTATTTGTTTTACATTCTAAATTAAGTTTACGCTGCTGATTACTTGTATAAGTAATGTCAAGTGTACAGCGTACGAGGGATACGTTTCTAATATAATGAGCGAAAGGGAGATATCATTTATTTATATATATTTCCAATTAAATGAAGCTTTGACTAATCCGGTATTATATATATATATATATATATATATATATATACATATATATATATATACTATATATATATATTACTTATATGTATAATTTATATATTTGCAAAGAAAAAGATTCAGATGCACTCAAACTATAAATAATATAGTATACAATATAAACACAGATATATACACATATTATATTATCTACTTATATTATAATAAATAATTACATATATATATAATACATGTAATTTTATTATATATATATAATATATATAATATATATATATTAATATATATTATTAAATTTAAATTAAATTGCAAATACTAGCGACTTCTTTAAAAGCAACGAAAATTAAAATTTCATAACAAGTTCATTGTTATGATTATTATCAAACAGTACATGATTCATTCATAGCGCTTTGAAAGTGCTGTTAGAAAGACATCTTTATTATTATTATTCATGACAACATATAAATTATATTTTTATTTTTAATATCATTTTTGAATATGCTACTGCAACGACCGGTGTTAGTACTACCTTAAACTTCTCTCTCTCTCTCTCTCTCTCTCTCTCTCTCTCTCTCTCTCCTTTTGTGGCATGCGTTCGCGATATGCATTTAAGCGGGGTCACATTCCAAATCAGTTACCTGGGGCATCGCTGTAACCTTCACCACCTACTACACATACGTACGTACGCACGCACATACCCAACTCCACACCCTCACTTTTGCCTCAGGAATGTCTCTCTCTCTCTCTCTCTCTCTCTCTCTCTCTCTCTCTCTATGAATGATTGTATTCAGTGCTACTTTATATAATGAATCTAATAGCGACTGTGAATTAAAATATGGAAATCTAGTTATTTCTCTCTCTCTCTCTCTCTCTCTCCTTGATGAATGATTGTATTCGGTGTTACTTTATGTAATGAATTTAATAGCAACTGTGAACTAGTATATGGAAATCTAGTTATTTCTCTCTCTCTCTCTCTCTCTCTCTCTCTTTTCTGATGAATGATTGTATGCGTATTCAGTTTATGTAAAGAATTTAATAGCGACTGTGAACTAAAATATAGAAACCTCCCCCTCTTTCTCTTTCTTCTGATAAATAATTGTATTCGGACTTTATGTAATGAATGTAACAGCGACTGCGAACTAAAATACGGATATATAGTTATCTCTCTCTCTCTCTCTCCTCTCTCTCTCTCATCTATTACTATCAATTTCTTTTCTAATACCATCATTAGCGTAAAAATAATCTATCTGAAACATGTATTAACCTATGGTCAACTAGGCTCAATAAACTTAAAAATGTTGAGTACTATAGTACTAGGTTTATGAGAAGTTGAACCCGACCATAGGTCATTCAACTAATCGTATATATGCTAATTAATATTCCCTACTTTCATTCATATTCCTTCAATGTTAATTTAACGCCTCCAGTGACCAAAGACGCCCAAAACACATTGTCGGTCTACCGAGGAAAAAAAAAAATAAAAAAAAAAGACTGTCAATCAATCTCCAAGCACAATCTGTTGTGTAACAGCTACGTTAGATAAGTCTCTCTCTCTCTCTCTCTCTCTCTCTCTCTCTCAGGGGAGAGAGAGAGCCTCTGTGTCCTCTCTCTCACTCACCCCATCCACCTCACTCACCGACACCCACTCGTGCTGGCCATCCATACTCGAACAGAAGTTCATAAACCTCATATTCTCCTCCGCTCGGCGTTCGCTCGATGAGTTCATGGAACTACTGTGTAACAGTCTTCTCCGTAGAGATCGCTACTGCCCTCTTATTGCTTATTTGTTCCACCTGAGGTTACGTACCGGTAGCGAAGAGTTCCTTCTTATATCTGTCTCGCACGATCATAGCTTGAATATTGCTTAAATCATCGCTAACGTTGTTTCATTTTTATAATATACGAAAAAAGTTGACCCTTCGAGATGAATCGTGCACTTATGCGTCAAAAGGTCATTCGGTTTTTCCAGGGCACTATGAACCAATGACCTTCGTCAGGGCTCCCCCCACCCCCTTTAACACCCCTCCCTATCTCTTGAAAATAAAGTTATCTTACACATTTCGTACCTTGAGAACGTTCAGCTGTTGCATAAGACAAATACGCCGATGCAGTGTGTTCCAGAAACTTACCGAATCAGTTATACCTGCCAAGTCGATGAGATCAAACAAACGTAATTACATATATATATACGCGCTGGTTGCATCTCTCTCTCTCTCTCTCTCTCTTTCTCTCTCTCTCAGTGTGTGTGTACAGTGTGCATGCTATTCTTGTAAGTAGGTATTAAAATATTATAAGCACATAGTCCATGGAAATTATATAATATATATATATATATATATATATATATATATATACATATATAATACTAATATATATATATATATATATATTATATATATATATATGTTGCGCCCGATAGGAAATTTGAGCAGTATCCATACGTCAAATAACAGGTACAAATAAACCTTCCACAATCAGGCCTTTATAAAATGCAAATTCCGAAGGACATCTTTAGACTGTCTTCTGGCAAGACCTATTTTAAACCCTTCAAAATAGGATATATCTTTAGATATATCCTATTTTTTGGAATGAACCATCTAGACTGTTCCTTCGGGCAAAGACCTATTTTAAATCCTTCCCAAAAAATAGGATATATCTTAGATACTAACACACTTTTCCAATTCTCCCTCTTTCCAAGATGACTTACTATCAGTCCTTATCATTTTCGCTTTTGAGTGTATAATGACCCAATTTTCTATATTTATCCTATTTTCTATTTTCCTAGCCAATGAACCATTTCTAAACCCTCTACCTTAAGGAAGGATTCGATCTCCAATTACTACGAGTGTGATCCTATTTACCCTTAAACGTTGGTCCAGATCTCACATATATAATTGAGGAAACTGCATTTCCAACTCCTGTACATGGGAACCTCGTTGCCATGTAATAAAAAAAATACCTTTATTATTATTAATCAGACGATGAACCCTATGCATAAGAAACAATCCCACCACAGGGGCTACTGACTTGAAACTCAAGCTTCCAAAGAATATTGTGTTCATAAGTAAGATGAGTTAAAGAGAAATGCAGATCCGGATTATTAAAAGAAAAAAAATTAATAAATACATAAAAATAATGCATAGTAATAGCTGCGTAGTATTTTCTATAAAATAAGTAAAAATACTTAACTGTAAGCTCAGGGCAATTCTGGAAATGGCATGTTGGTAGATTCGATCATTGTGACTTGCAATCAAAACAGACTACTCTCTCTCTCTCTCTCTCTCTCTCTCTCTCTCTCTCTCTCTCTCTCCTTGAGAAACTGCTGCTGCTCCCTCTTCCGACCTATCCCAACATATTCAAGAGACATACTTCATGTTTTTATCTCCGGGTACGATAGAACAGAGGACAACAATGGGACACAAGACTAAACAATACGTGTTATATGACTCAAGAATATGTCGACTGCTCGAAGAATACTGATACTTTTGTGTGTGTGTGAGAGAGAGAGAGAGAGAGAGAGAGAGAGAGAGAGAGAGAGAGAGAGAGAGAGAGAGAGAGAGAGAGAGAGAGAGTATAATAATAATACATTTATATATCTTAGTTAACAGTGGAAACCAAGCTCATTATATAAAATAGATTCAGGTAAAATAATTCATCAAATGAATAGAGAGATAAAGAGAGAGTAGTAGTAATAATAATAATAATAATAATAATAATAATAATAATAATAATAATAATAATAATAATAATAATAATAATAATACCTTTATATATCTTCATTTTAGTTTACAGTGGAACCCAAGTTCATTATGTAAAATTGATTAAGATAAAATAATTCATCAAATGAATAGAGAGATAGAGAGTAATACTAATAATAATTCCTTTATTCCCATATTTTAGTTTAAATTGGGTATTAAATTCACTACATAAAACAATAAATCATTCATCGACTGAGAGAGAGAGAGAGAGAGAGAGAGAGAGAGAGAGAGAGAGAGAGAGAGAGAGAGAGAGAGAGAGAGTAATAACAAGCAATAATGATAATGCCTGCATTTCCACATTGTAAATCATAGTCGGTATCAAATTCATTATATAAAACAGATGCGAACATATCAATTCATCAAATGAGAGAGAGAGAGAGAGAGAGAGAGAGAGAGAGAGAGAGAGAGAGAGAGTAGTTACCCACTTATTCTACAGACTAATTACCATGAGAAAATCTTACTAATCACTATACAAACAAAGGCTAAAAAGAAAAAACAATGATCTAGAACACCTGACAGAAGGAAATTGAAAAAAAAAAATTACCTCGGAAAACTTAACAGATGTTTCTAACCTGAGGCAAAAGTTATCCCGTGATATTAGATTTACCTTTCCCTGGAAGGAAAGAAAGGAGAGGAATAATAGTATTAAGGTCACCTCCCCCCCCCCCAACCCACCGCACCCCACCCCCCCACCTGCAGGCACTTAGGGAGTTGCTAAGCTGCTTAAAGATGGATCAGCGAACGTAAACAAGGAAAAATAGCAGCACAGTGGGTAGACAAGACGGATTGAGTGTCATCATTTCCTGCAATGAAATTTCGTAGGCTATTTGCTTCGTAAGGTAAGGAAATTATATTATATATATATACACACACACACACACACACACATATATATATATATATATATATATATATATATATATATATATATATATATATATATATATATATATATATACACGTTTCAAAGCATGGCTTCATCATCAGGGCTGGATCTAAGTTGAAAGATGCATCACCTCCTTTTCGTCTTCATATTTGTACTAATATATATATAAATACATGCATACATATTATATATATATATATCATATACTATATATATATTATATATATATATTATTATATATACATGCACGAGTACATCACAAAATACAAAAATAAATATACCGGAGTTCGAAAGAGTATACTGTAGAAGTATGCCTAAGATTGATGGAGTCATATTTAATATGTATATATAGTATATAATAGATATTATATAATTTATATATATATATAGCTATATAGATATATATATATATACTGTATGTATTTATACATATATACATATCAATATGTGTATATATATATTATATATATATATATATATATATTATATATATATATATATATATATATATATATATATATATATATGTGGTGTGTGTGTGTGTGTACATATACATTACACCTTTGAAAAGGCCTTTAAAACAAAAACTTACCGAAGTGAAATCAAATTTTGGCTCTACTTCAGCCCTGCAAACTAAGAAAGGTGGAGGCCGTGAAAAACTAAACTATTGATAAAGTAACCCTAGATACCAACGTAAGATATATACCCATTGTAGGAGATTATAATTAAACACACCTGCCTTTATACCAGCACAAACACTTGCCATAAAACAGCGGACCGGATTTGTTTTAGGATACTGAAAGGGGGCTTAAGTGATCTCATGTGGACCTTTGGACTAAGTCCAATAAACAGAGACGAAGTCACGATAGACTTATTTAGTCGTCGTTAGTGAATACAAACGTGATGTATACCAAGTCTCCCAGGTAGGACGACTTGCAGAATCGCATATGCCAAAATAATTCTCCGGATAATTTCAACCATACAATAAGGGCTTCCAGAGTTCACCTGACAGGTTCATATCGCTGGCTTGATCGATGATGACGGATTCCATAATCTCCTTTCTGCCCTGACAGGTGCTTTTGAAAATCGTCGTGGCCATGTTCCACTTATATATATATAACGGATTCTTTGCGTTGCTGGTTTAGAGAGCTGAGTACAGAGTACCGTCTACAATTTCCCCCAATTATTATTATTATTATTATCATTATTATTACTACTACCTCTTATGACTTCTTCCTAATGAACACCATATTCTTTGGAAGCTTGAATTTCAAGTCAGTGACTCGTGGGATTCTTCCATATCTATAGGGTTCATCTTCTAATAATAATATAATAATAATAATAATAATAATAATAATAAGAAGAAGAAGAAGAAGAAGAAGAGAAGAAGAAGAAGAAGAAGAAGAAGAAGAAGAAGAAGAAATAATAATAATAAGAATTTTCTTTTCGGTCTATTACAGTCATTCTATTCGACTGGGTGGTATTTATAGTGTGGGCTTCCCGGTTACATCCTGCCTCCTTTAGAAGTACATCACTTTCCTTAATGTGCTCTGTTTCTAGTAGCACACTCTTCTACATAAGTCCTGGAGATACTTCAGCATTCTAGTTTCTCCAGGTTCCTTTTCAGGGATCTTGGGATCGTGTCTAGGGAATCGTGTCCCTATGATCATGGGTACAATTTCCACTGTCATATCCCATATCCTTCTTATTTCTATTTTCAGGTCTTGATACTTATCCATTTTTGCTCTTTCTTTCTCATCTACTCTGGTGTCCCATGGTACTGCGACATCAATGAGTGACACTTTCTTCTTGGTTTTGTCAGTCAACGTCACGTCTGGTCTATTTGCACGTATCACCCTAACTGTTCTGATACTATAGTCCCAGAGGATCTTTGCCAGATCGTTTTCTATAACTCCTTCAGGTTGGTGCTCGTACCACTTATTACTGCATGGTAGCAGGTGTTACGGGCTGCTCCAGGAGCAAGAGCCCGTGCCAGTACAAAGCTACAGTGGCGCGCTTTTGCCACTGAATCAGATGATTAAACCTATTCATATGGAACATGCCCACAGAAGCCGTTGACTTGAAATTCGAGCTTCCAAAGAATAAGGCGTTCATTCGTAAGAGGGAACAGAAGGTAATGAGAAATACAGAAAGAGGAGATAATTATTAGCAAAACAGATAAATTAAGATATTACTCTTTTACTGTAGAAGCTATTCTGTCTTGTGTCTACAGTACTACAAAGGTGCCTACCGGATTTCCGCTATATATTCACCAGGGTATGGGACGAGACGGCAGTCGAAAGGTAGGGATTTCCCATTTATAATTTTTTTTTAGTGGACCCACAACTGTTTTCCCTCTTTTCTTGTTGTTTTAGTTAGTATCTACTTTTAATGAGCATATTCGCCGTTAATGTGAGTCATAGGCTTGTATATTATTTGGAAGGACAATGTCTGAAACCCACAATGAGTTCAGCGCTTAGTTTGTATGGTTTTGTGTACATGCACAACACACACACACATATATATATATATATATATATATATATATATATATATATATATATATATATACATATATATACTTATATATGCATACATACATACATAAATACATACTTACATACATACATAATATATATATGTATATAATCATATATTTATACATATTTAAATATATATTCATTATACATACATATACCTATGTATGTATACATATGCTTAGCATATCCGCGAGAACGTACGAGCGTATCCAGCCCGCCTACGGTTCGGTATTCACTGTATACATATCACAGCCGACCGTTAAATTCACCCATTTTAGACAACCGCGCAGAGAAACTCGGTTGTAAAAACTCGCCAAAGCCAAAAGGATACCGGAAATGGTGCATCCTTTGGCTGAGAGATAACACAGTCGATATCAGTTTCATTGTGCGCCCTCTATATGACACATCGCCGTTTGCCTGTGCCCTGCTCCCTGGATGCTTCGTGGTGTAAGTGCACACATTCATACACAGTGTGCGTGTGTGTATGTATATATGTATAAACACACAAATATATACGTATGTATATATGCATGTATGTATGATTTTAGAATTAGCCTAACAATAGATTTGTTGAATTTGTACACACACAAACATTATATATATAATATATATGTACACATATATATATATATATATATATATATATATATATATATTGTGTGTGCAAATTCAACAAATCTATTGTAGGCTAATTCTAATATCATATAAAGACTTGTCTCTATTAGATCTGATTACTGTAACAGAATATACTGCAATCTGCAAAAATGCATCGCATTGCAGACAAAACCGCCGAAATGGTTCATCATCAACTTGGGGACCATCAAGATTGAGTTGACTCTTCACTGCTCTTAAGTATGAGACTTCGAAATCTAACTTTGATTTCAAGCCTACGACTGTTTTCACGCATCAACGGCTGAACGCCAGAAGATTTCATTATTTAAACCCTTCTCGCTGTACTTTGATGAACTACAGAAAAGTACATCAAATTAAAATAAGTCTTGTTGATTCATAACTTAGTATACATTAACCTTCTCTCAACCGGATGTCTTTGGCGCCATTTATGTACGACTTACAAAAATCCTGTCACTGGCAGAAAAAAAAAGACATAATCGAATTAAAACAGTCTCCTTGATCCATAATTTAATCTACTTTAACCGTCTCCCAACAAGAAATCTTTAGCGTCATTTACAAAAAGTCCACAACTGGTAGAAAATAGGAAGGTCGTATCCGAATTAAAACAATCTCCTTAATCCATAATTTAGGTTAACCTTCTCCCAACAGGATATTATCTTTGACGTCATCTATGTACGAATTACAAAAGCCATGTAACTGGCAGAAAAAAGAAAGGACATAATCCATTTTAAAAGTCTCCTTCATCCATAATTTAGTTTACATTACCTTCTTCCAACAGGATATGTTTAGCGGCATCTATGTACGACTTACAAAACTCCACGTGACCAGCTTCGAGGTTCTGGCAGAGGCCAGGCATTCTGGCTATCGTGAGACCGAGAATTCCCGCAGGAAACGAGGCTCAGAGGACCTCGGTTGCACGAAGGAGTCGAGCGTAAACATGGAACGTCAACAGTGGTTACCGGCAAAATAACATCCCTCAAGGGACACGACGGAGTGTTACACCAAAATAATTTGATCTTTCGGGCTATTCTGGGTGACGCTGGTATTACCGAAGGCTTTTGGGCGTCTTCAAGGAATGAGATAACGCTCCTTTATCTTTTAGCCATATCATGAATTTAAACCATTTACCAGTGTGTATTACCGAAAACTTTTGGCATCTTCAAGGAATGAGATAAAGTTCTTTTATCTTTTAATCAACTTAACTTTTGGCATCTTCAGGGAATGAGATAAAGTACTTTCATCTTTTAATCAACTTACATATTCAAAGTATTTCCCTGCCAACTTCATGCTATTAGCAAGTCGCATCATATGTCTGTATTTTTTATTCAAATTATAAATTCAAAGTATTCTACCATCTGCAGGCTATAAAGCAAGACGCAAGAAACGTTTTTATCTCTCATTCCAACTGTACATTCCAAGCATTCCGCAAACTCCAAACTATTACCAAGACGCAGTAGAAGCGTTTATTTTCTATTGAAATGATCAATTTAAATACTTCTACCAACTCCAAGCTGTAAGCAAGATGAAACAGTCGCTTTATCTTTTATTCCACATGCAATATCAAAGCATTCTGCCAATTCCAAACTATTAGCAAGACGCAACAGAAGTGTGTTATTTTTATTCAAACTACAAATTCAAAGTATTCTACTAACTCCAAGCTATAAGCAAGACGCAATAGGAGTGTTTATTTTTCATTCAAATTACAAACTCAAAGTATTCTACTAACTCCAGGCTATCAGCAAGAAGCAAGTTTATTTATTCAAATTACAAACTCAAAGTACTCTACTAACTCCAAGCTATCAGCAGGACGCAACAGAAGCTTAAACAAGCTTGGAACTGACATAGGGTAGGCAAGAACACGAGCCCCAGCAAATACCCAAAGCCTCGAAACTCTTCATATCCTTACATTTTGTAGACGGCGCAAGTAGCTATACCTACTTTACATGTGGCCTCGCATGGCTTCGTCAAATCCCTTGGAGGGGAAAAGCGCCGGTGCCAAGAGAGACAAATTATCAGTCACTTGATGATAAGTTATCATTAGATTGTCACTCAGTTGTGGAATGCCCGCTAGATGCCCTTCTAGAGCGGGCACGTTCACATTACCTCAAAATGCCCTATGGTATGTCTGGCGGCTGATGAGATCTCTGGTTCGGGACCTCTACTTAGGTATTCATTCATTCATCATTCATTGGCTCAATTTATTTATTTTCTTAAAAGTTCATTTACGATCTAAAGACTCTCCGTATTGTACGTGTTAAATTGTCAGAGACATTAAGGAGACTGAACTCTTCCAAACCTATTTGGTCAACCATGAAAGCTTTCATGCACTAACTAAAGTTTTATCAAATCTGGATAATTCTGCTCTCTCTCTCTCTCTCTCTCTCTCTCTCTCTCAAACACAAACACGCACTAAGTGAACCCACTTACATACAAATGCATAATCTCAAAACCCACACATACACACACACACACATACATGCCCTCAAAAGCATTAAACTTTCAAGCAGTGTCTTTGATTCATTATCGCTGAAGTAATGATCAAGATCACTTGATCAACGACTTGTTGAAGTTACTCTTGGAACAGTTAGTCAAAATGTCATCTCTTTTCTGAGGTCGCAATTTAACGGTGAAATTTGCACATCACTTGTCTCGTTATGCAGTGAGGCCATTGGAAGTACTTTCCGCCTATTCTATCTTTCTTCTGTTTGGAAGAAGGTAAGAGAATGACTACTGTTTTGTTGTCTGAGAAATCCCGGAAATCTCTGGCCATCTTGGAAAACAAAAGAAGTGCGGCCATGATACGAAAAATATAAATTCTCCCTTTCAATCAGATGTCAACACTAACGGCCGGAGGAGACCTTTCTTCTTCTAATACCTGATTCCTTGACGAAACGTAAAAGAATTCCCTTGCGAAGCGTCCTTCGTGAATCCTGACGCTAATCCTTCAATAATAATATGGAGATTTGTCGATGTAATGGCGAGGTCATCACAGAAGAACAAGTCTAATTAAGTCAAATTAAGTCAAAATTCGTGAACTCCACCTTACGAGACTCTGTGACATCCGCTCGAGTGAGTAATGCTTCTCGGTTAACATGAGAGAAACAACCACGCTCGCCCCGATAAAAAAACATTCGTCTTCAGGTTAGCGTTCAGCCGTTAATCTCGTTAAGATCGGAGGGGGAGTCTTAAGTCTTAAATCCCGTGAAGAGGGGAAACAAACAGGGGAAATAAAGAGGGGAAACAGCTGTCGAAACGCGAGGGAACGAGGCGCAATGGATGCTTGAAGATCCCCGATGTCATCCGTCCTAAGACCTCGAGTTAATCCTTTATATTATTGGAGGTTTTCCTTAAGGACTCGAAAGGATTTGTCTTCCTTTGGAGGGCGTATGGGATGCTGCGATTCTCTTATCTGAATTTTCACGAATTTATTTATTTCATTTTATTCTATTTTAATTTTTTTTTAGAAAATATATTTACTTAGAACCGGGATTAACTCGCGTAGGTGGTTAACCTTCCTTTCCTACATAGCTAACCATATTGTGTAATGTTACGGTAGGTTAATACGTACGTATATTTATATACACATATTTTAAATACATATGTGTACATAATTATAAAAATACATAATTAATATCTTTGCAACCTTAAACTTAAAAGAAACCATACGAAAATCCTCGGCGTAATACATAAAACTGTGTATGCCACACTGGGCAAATGAAATGTTATCATCCAAATCATTTCTTCCAAGATTACCTGTCTCTCAAGCAGCTTGAGAGATACCGAAAGGGAAAAGTGACAGACGGAGAGACAGATAGATTACTTAATTTTGAGACAAATATCAATTCACTCGTAATAATACCGAACATGTTACAAACTAAACTTCACTAAACAGAAAGTAATCCAGGCATTTCTAACTCACTTGAAACATAAAAGACTCTCTCTCTCTCTCTCTCTCTCTCAACGTACACTAAGGCTTAGCTTTTCACCTTTAATGAGAGAAGACTGAAGAAAAGAAAAAACCATTCCACTTCAGGAACGAGAAAAAAAAAAAAAGTCACCGGTCGGGTTATAACGATGAGACGACGTCATTATAACAAGTATTTTCAAAATTCAAAAAAATAAAAATAACTAACAAAGACACACAAGGGGAAGCATTAGGATCACAGACCAGGGAAAGATTGCGTTTGTTGTTAGGAAGGAGTTTATATTTATATATATCTATATATATATATATATATATATTATATATATATATATATATATATATATATATATATGTGTGTGTGTGTGTATGTATGTGTATATGTATATATGTATTATATTTATATATATATATATATATATACATATACTATATATATATATATATATACATATATATATATACACACACACACACGTGCACTACATAAACACGCCGTAAGGTCATGGAGCACAAGAGTAATAATATTCATAACTTCCGTTCTCGTTGCTCACATTCTATTTTCATCAAGTCCCTGGACCTTTTGAATCTTAAAACAGTCTTCTTATAAGTATTTCTGCGTATGTGAAGTCAATTTTACCGCCAGTGCCGAAAATATCAGTTCATCTCCCAACAAACTTTCTTTCTATCTCACCTAAGAAGGAACCAATATGAATGGAATGCGCTTTTGACAATTAGACAGACTATTTGGCTAATTTTCTCACACATTTGATATTCTTTATTGAAATTCTATATGTTAATATCTGCAGTTAATATTGTCACTTAAATATATTTGAATTTTTTAAAAATTCTATTCGTGCTAATACCTGGAGATATGACACACCTGTCACCAAAAAATTAAAATACCAAAAGGTAATCTAGTTATTACATGCAGTCCTTAGGATCTGCAGAGTTACAAATACACATCTTGTTTACTGAAACACATTGTCTATAGTTTTACTTAATTATTATTATTAGTAGTAGTATTGTTATTTCAGTAGATGAAACCTATTCACATGGAACAAGCCCACCAAAGAATGGTGTTTGTTTCAACCTCCCACTGCGGACCCCACACTGCAGCAGTAATAGACCGTGATAACAGAGCCAGTGATTATTCATCCCTCTGGGGGGAGACGCAAACCCACGACATCTGACTGGCATTCCACGACACTAACCACTATACAAGCGGACCCTCTACATACGAACATACCATAATTATAGCTTGATATAAGATTCAGACCGATATACAGTTCATTAGGTAGGTAATGGAAGTTAGAATCTCGCTTTTCCTCGCAACGGGGATCCATTTGGTTCCAAAATGGAAAATGCAAGTCTAATGACATCTGAAATATTCACGTTGACGTCAATCATATCGATCGAGTGAAGTCTTGCTGTTGGTATTATCAAAACGTCAGGGTCGCCGATGAGTATTGAACTTGATATAGAATTTAGGCAAAAGTTTTGAAATTTGTAACAGGGGGAAAACCTCGCAGTTGCACTATGAATCAAGTGTTAAGAGAGGGTGGACAAGATGGAAGAAAGAGAACATGAAAGGAGGTACAGTAAAAGAATCCCCTTTCGTTTCTTTTACTGTACCTCCTTTCATATTCTCGGTCTTCCATCTTACTTTCCACCCTTTCTTAACAATTCATTCATAGTGCAACTGCGAGGTTTTCCTCCTGTTACATCTTTCAAACCTTTTACTGTCAATTTCCGTTTGGGCGCTGAATGACCTCATAGGTCCCAGTGCTTGGGCACTTAGCCTAAATTCTATATCCAGTTCAATACTCATCGGTAACCTTGACCTTCTGATAATACCATCGACAAGACTTCACTAGATCAATGCGATTGACGTCAACGTGAATATTTCAGATGTCATTACTTGCATTTTCCATTTTGGAACCAAATGGATTCCCGTCCGCCAGTGCCTACGGGAACCCCCAATGAATAGTATATCATATCGACGACAAATTCCTTAAAACGAGAATCGAGCTTAGGAACTGCAATAAAATTATCCGCATTCAATTCGCGTTAGCATATGATTTACATAAACGTCAAAGTTTGAGAGGCGTTAGACATCTTGAACGCTTTATAATACATGAATCATTTCAAAAAAAAAGAAGATGCGTTCTTTAACAGGACATAAAAACGACCGCAGAAAAATCAGCAATTGCACAAACCCAGATTCAGTGATTCAACCAACTTATTTAACGTCATGATAACCGCGAAAACATTGCCAAGAATGTATCGAACTACGATCTTTACGAGATTTTGTTAATCATAAAAATGCGGTAAATGAAGAATTATTGCTTTAGCAAGCGATTATAGAATTGGTCAAAGACGAACGAATGATCTGTTATGGATAAGTGATTCATTTCTAATTTTATGTTTACAGTTAATCAGATTGAAGAATTGGGCATCCTTTACCCCCTTGGATGTTCGGCACCGATTCTTTGTCGTGTTTTTGTAATGTTTCTTCATTATTATACAAAATAAATTGTATAATAATGAAGAAACATTTTAAAAAATGACAATGTTTTTGTAATGTTTCTTCTTTATTATGCTAACAATTTTATTTATAATAAGGATACATTGCAAAAAGATGACAATGTTTTTATAATGTTTCTTCATTATTATACAAAAACTGTATAACAATGAAGAAACATTACATTTTCATTATTATTATACACAAAAATTTTATAATAATCAAGAAACATTACCAATACACATAACAATTTTTTTAATGTTTCTTCAATATTATACAAGTAATGTATATAATAATAAAGAAACATTACAAAAACATGACAAAGAATCAGTAAAGAACATCTAACAGAGGGGCGGTGTGTGGTGGGGTGGGGGGGGGGGGGGGGGGGGGGGGGGGGGGGGTACGGGGGGGGGCCCATTGGACTCCCATTCTCTCCCATGGCAAACACAAACAGTCACTTTATTTTCGTTTTCCTGAAAGCTTAAAATAAAAACTCCCCCAGTCATACAGTACAAACAAATCACCAAACCAAACCATTTCACAACAAACTATACCACTCCCCCTCGTGACGCGAACATTTCCAAAGGACGGTCTAGCAATTTCGTGAACGTTCTCGGGAATGACGGGGCATCCTGCTCCCTCCCTCCCCCACCCCCAAACACCCCCACCCCCCAAGCCCCCCCCCCGGCTCTATTTCCTAACCCCCCCCCCCCACCCCCCCCCACACCCTCCACTTAAGAGGCCATCCACCCCCTTCCCCCTTCCCCCAGAAAGGGCGAACTGCCCAAACCAGGGCACTCGAATTCCCCTCATTTCTCCTCCGCCAGCGTAACGCTATTCTTCCGTCAATCTAGTTTCGACGGATGAAGAGAGAGAGAGAGAGAGAGAGAGAGAGAGAGAGGAGATGAGAGAGAGAGAGAGAGGGAAATGGAAATGAATAAGGATGACGTCACTAATGAGAAGAAGAAGAGAAAAAAAAGAGGAAGAAGAAGAGAAGAGAGGAGAGAGAGAGAGAGAAGAGAGAGAGAGAGAGGAGAGGAATGAAGGAGAAGAAGAAAGAGAGAGAGAGAGAGAGAGAGAGAGAGAGAGAGAGAGAATGGAAATGAATAAGGATGACGTCACAAATAAGAAGGAAAGAGAGAGAGAGAGAGAGAGAGAGAGAGAGAAAAGAGATAAGGAGAGAAATAGAGAGAGAGAGAGAATCAATGGAAATGAATAAGGAGAGATATATATAGAGAGAGAAGTGAATCCGGAAGACGTTACAAATAATAATAATAATAATAATAATAGGAAAAAGAAGAAGCAGAAGAAGAAGAAGAAGACGGAGAGAGAGAGAGAGAGAGAGAGAGAGAGAGAGAGAGAGAGAGAGAGAGAGAGAGAGAGCGGGGACCTCTTCGCCGTGTCACCGCCAGATTAGGCAATAATACCTTCGGGAGAGAGAGAGAGAGAGAGAGAGAGAGAGAGAGAGAGAGAGAGGAATCCTACGCCGCTTTTAGAACGGCCCTGATGGCGGAAGTTAGAGCAATTGCATCCCTGGCACAAAGACAGATCTGGCGTCGCGTCGGTCAGTCATTCCGTGATGGAATTCGTCAAAGTCATCCGCGTGTAGTAGCCCCTGTTTTCGGGGCGCTTTTCTCAATGATTTTCCCAGCAGGGGAATTCGATGTTTGTTTGTTTGTTAACCGTTTGCTTTAATTTCACAGAAGAAGAAGAAGAAGAAGAAGAGGCGAGAGACAAGAAGAAGAAGAAGAAGAAGAAGAAATGAGAGACAAGAGAAAGAAAGAAGAAGAAAAGAAGAAGAAGACAAGAGACGAAGAAGAAGAGCGAGCAGACAGAGAAGAAGAAGAAGAAGAGGCGAGAGACAAGAAGAAGAAGAAGAAGAAGAAGAGGCGAGAGACAAGAAGAAGAAGAAGAAGAAGGCAGAAGCAAGAGAGCGAAGAGAAAGAAGAAAGAAGAGAGAGAGACAAGAAGAAGAAGAAGAAGAAGAGACAAAAGAGATGAGACGTGAGAGAGAAGAATAAGAAGAAGAGAGGCGATAGACAAGAAGAAGAAGAAGAAGAAGCGAGAGACAAGAAGAAAGAAGAAGAGTGATAGACAAGAAGAAAGAAGAAGCGAAAAGACAAAGAGAAGAAGAAATGAAGTAGTCAAGAAGAAAAAAAGAAAAGAAGAAAGAAGCAGAGCCAAGAAGAAGAAGAAGAAGATAAGAGACAAGAAGAAGAAGAAGCGAAAGACAAGAAGAAGAAGAGATGAGAGACAAGCAGAAGAAAAAGAAGAAGAAGAAGAAGCGAGAGACAAGAAGAAGAAGAAGAGATGAGAGACAAGAAGAAGAAGAAGCGAAAGACAAGAAGAAGAAGAGATGAGAGACAAGCAGAAGAAAAAGAAGAAGAAGAAGAGGCGAGAGACAAGAAGAAGAAGAAGAAGAAGAAGAAGAAGAAGAGATGAGAGACAAGAAGAAGAAGAAGAGACGAGAGACAAAAAGAGGAAGAAGAAGAGATGAGAGACAAATCGTTTTCAAAATACTGAATATCTTTTTTGAGAGAGAGAGAGAGAGAGAGAGAGAGAGAGAGAGAGAGAGAGAGATTGCCCTCAAACAAGTGGAAAAAGGAGCCGAAAGAAGCTGGAAAAAAGAGCTAAAACAAGCTGAAAAGAAACGAGCAGAACAAGAGACAAAAAGGCTGAACAACGAACTGAGACAAGCCGGAACAACAAGCTGAAAAACGAGCTGAAACTATTAGTTGGAACACGCTAAAAAAAAACAAGCTAAAAAGGTTTAAACAAGTTAAAAAATATGAGTTGAAAAAACAAGCTGAAACAAACTGAACAACGAGTTGAAAAAAAAATAAAAAAAAAGCTTAAACAAATTAAAAAAAAAAGTTGAAAAACAAACTGGAAAAAAAAAGTTGAATAAACACAAGCTGAAACAAGTTGAAGAACCTGTTGAAAAACATACTGAAAAACGAGCTGAAAACAGCATTGATATAATCGAAAGTAGTCGAATTGTCTGAGCAACACTTTTCCACATTTAAATACTTATTCTCCCCTTCTGCCTCTCACCACCTCCTCCTCCTCCTCTTCCACTTCCTCCTACCTCCTACATTAAACGAAACCCAGACAAGAAATAATGGATGGAAACTAGAACTGAAGAGATACAACACATCCCATTGTGGGAACTTCTTTACTTACAAGATATGTGACACTTGGAATAAACTGCCACCAGAAGTTGGAAACAGCAACAGTGTGTGGAAGAGTTTAAAAAGAAAGCTAGACAGGAACATTAGGACACTGTGAATGCACAGTAAAACCTGCTCCTACAGATAAGTGAGCACACGATGTCTCCTCTAAGGATGGACTAACAAATCTTAGAGACATCCTAATCCTTATAACTCCTCCTCCAGCAACGCCAGGACCCTGGGCCCAAAACCAAAAGAGACACATCCTCCCAACTTCAGGTTCTGGTCGGAGTCGAGTCGGGTTCGAGACTTAGTTAGAACAAATTAGTTTCTTAAACAGGAAGGCGCCGCCCAACAAACTTTCCCCCCAGCAGGAGGAAATCTTAATTAGAGAAACAAACAGAAGTTTGGGTTTCCACCCGATGAAGTTAGAAAGGGGGTAGGGGCGAGAGAGGGGGTTAGGAAGGCTTGCTACCGCTGATACCTTACGGATCATCCGGGCCCGCAAGGTATGAGTCTCTCTCTCTCTCTCTCTCTCTCTCTCTTCTCTCTCTCTCTATATATATAAATATATATATATATAGATACTCATATATATATATATATATATATATAATATATCTACTATAATATCTAAATAATAATATATATATACTCATATATATATAGATATATATATATATATATATGATATATATTTATATATATATATATATATATGCAAACTTATACATATATATATATATATATATATATATATATATATATATATATATATATATATAATTGTATACATATATAGCCATTGTGACTTAAAATTTATTTTCAAAATCTCAAAATCTCTCTCTCTCTCTCTCTCTCTCTCAGAAGGCACAGAAACTAGTGAGATACATAAAGAGGCAGTTCAAATACAGAAACAAGAAAACGGTGCTGAAGCTTTACACATCAATAATTAAGACCCCATCTTGAATATGTTGTATAGTTTTGGTCACCAACACTAAGAAAGGACATAAATAGATTAGAAGGGGTACAAGCAAGAGCCACAAATTTAATTCCATCCATCAGGCAAATAGGTTACCAAACACGACTAGAGAGCCTGAACATGTATGGCTTAGAAACGACGACTGCGAGGACAACTAATAGAAAAATTCAAAATACAGAAAGGCATAACAAAAGTAGACAGTAACCTATTAACATTAAACGAATACCAGACAAGAAATAATGGATGGAAACTAGAACTGAAGAAATAGAACATATCTCATTGTGGAACTTCTTTACATACAAGATATGTGACACATGGAATAAACTGCCACTAGAAGTTGTAAAAAGCAACAGTGTGGAAGAGTTTAAAAGGAAGCTAGACAAAATCATTAGGACACAGAATGAATAGCAAAATCTGCTCTTAGAGATAAGTGAGCACAGAGTCAAAGTAATAGGGTCTGCTCAACTCGGCAGTGGGGGCGGAGCTAATACTGTGACGTCAGAAGAGTAACACTACCTGCGCTTCTCCATTGAATTACTTAAAGAAGCTTTAGTTTTTATACATTTAAACTATATCGCATGGTTTTTTTAAATAAAATCTTGATAAAACCTGTAAAGAGGTCACATGCTTGATGTTTTTAATAAGCATTCAAAGTATATAGGGTCTGCTCAACTCGGCTAATACTGTGACGTCACAAGAGTAACACACCCGTGTTTCTCCACTGAATTACTTAAAGAACCCTTAGTTTTTATACATTTAATCCATATCGTGTGGTGTTTTTCATAAAATCTTGATGATAAAATCTGTAAAGGTCACATGTTTGATTTTTTTAATACCCATTCTCTCATTTAGTCACCAAACCTTGTTTTATTGCACAAAATATACCAGTTTGAACACACATAGCTACTCCAGCTTTCTTCATATGTTTATTCTTTACTTATTTACTTACTTACCTATATACTGGTTTGTTGTATTCTCTTCAAGTCCATTTCTTTTAACATGACAACTCTCTCTCTCTCTCTCTCTCTCTCTCTCTCAGGTAGTAATATTATCAAGATTTTAAATAATTCTTAAGAAATGTATTTAGTTCTGTCACTGTGTTCATACCTCACTTTGAAAAGCAACTTTTTTATGATAAAGGTTAGAATGATAGATTAATTATATTTTCAAAATCTTATTGTGAATACTTATTGTTATGCAATAAATACAAAGAAAATGTGAATACAGGCAGTGTAAAAAATGGCAGTTACATTTGCACGACTTGGCCACAAAAAAGAAAACAATATCAAAAGTATAAGAATTACATCATATACGATATAAGGTATCAAAGGAATAAATGATGAAGAAAATGATGCAGGGAACACATTTCCAGCAAATTTCTCATTAGCACTTCATATCACATAAATATACTTCCGAACACATAAGTTTACATATAACACAAACTGTATGCATAAAGGTAATAATTATGCAAGCCTCAAACGATTATAATATTTTCGAAAAAAGTACAAAAAGATATTCGTCAGTCTGGCTGGATATATCTGATGACGTTTCACAAGGGGCGGGGCTAGATTTCAGATCTCCCACGAACGCATAATTTTTTATAATTTTTGCGTGCGTAGATAATATTTTCTGTGCGCGATTATGGGTTTTAAAATAATTGTAATTGTAATGTGTCATATACCAATTGAAAGGGCATTCTTTGTACTTTTACATGGTATATGGCAAAACGTAATAAGATGAATAATTATGTAAGAAAAATGTGGTAAATATTTACATAAAATTTAAAAATTTTGGTCCGTCTTTGACCTAGAATTCCTCGAAGATTTCTGAAAACACCTATTAATTTTATTTATGCATTATATAGTAAATTTTATCAGCTTTCTAATCCATTTTTCAGTTTCTTTCTATCATCATCCCTTAGTCAGATACGCTACGAAACATGAATGTATGTAGGTTGACGGATGAAGTAATTGCCCATTTTTGTGTGCGTAGATAATTTTTTTCTGTGCGAGCTTGTGGGTTTGAAAGTAATCGCAATTGTAATGTGCTATATATCATTTGAAAGAGCATTCTTTGTACTTTAACGTAGTATACGGCAACATGCAATAAAAGGAAAATTTATATAAAAAACGCCATCGCAACAATAGTTATATGAAAATGTTATCGTAAATATAGTTTCATAAAGATATAGTCCTTTTGTAACTGATGACGTTTCACAAGGGGCGGGATAGGTTTTAGTACCGCCTCGTGAGCAGACCCTGTATATTTTGACTCTGAGTGAGCACACGATGTCTCCTCGGTTGGACTAAAGTCTTTGAGACATCCCAAGGCATTCTATATACCTTGGAGACATCCTAAACCTTGTAACTCACTCTCTATCTCTCTCATGAAGTATCTATTAAGTTCCAAGACACACTTCATTTTCAGTAATCTCTCTCTCTCTCTCTCTCATCTAAAGTACCTATTAAGTTCAAAGACACTTCATTTTCAGTATGCTCTCTCTCTCTCTCCCTCCCTCTCTTCTAAAGTATCTAAGTTCCAAGACACACTTCATTTTCAAAATCTCTCTCTCTCTCTCTCTCTCTTTCTCTCAAGAGCAGCATGCCCTCCTAGAGCCGTATCACTCACTTGACATTCACCACAGCCATATACACATAAGAGCCATCATCAGCAATTCCGTGTTGCAAGACGAAATTAGAATAACCGGTGCGAGTCAGGAAGAGCGACTGACTGCGCTGGGCCATTTCTCCGAGGTTACTGTACAAGTCACCATCTGGAAGCAGGTATAGCGTCACCAGCTACTACATCCACAATAAAGGGAGTGCATCGCGCGAACGCGAAGGAGTTTCGTAACGTCTCCCTCCCGGTCGGGTTCATGAGCGAACATCTTCGCGGACGTGGTCACGTTCCGTGATGTCAAAATGTCTGTTAAGGTGCGTCGGACCCAAAATATACACCAGCCGCCTTACGAAGTTTATCACACTTGCCGTAAGCTCATATATATAGGGGTCAGTGACTTGAAATTCAAGTTTCCAAAGAATGGTGATCGTTTGGAATTAGCCTATTGTTTTCATAATTTACACCTATATTTTTATCTAATTTCGTATTAATTTGTTAATTTGTTTTTTACTAATAACATATCTCGTTTTCTTTCTGTATTTTCCATCATTATCTCTTACTTCTTTCGAATGAACACCGTATTCTTTATAAGTTTTAATTTCGAGATATTATAATAATAATAATAATAATAATAATAATAATAATAATAATAATAATAATAAGGACCACTGATTGATAGGTATTCAGAACTTGCGTTCACATAATACCAAAGTCAGCGGTAACTTGTTATTGGAATACGGTGCGAACTAGCGACTAGTGATTGTTGGAACGATTTACAATCGACAATACCATTTTTTAGTTAATGAAAGTAATGTTGGATGAGCACTAATACACTAGAAAATGGAATAATGAACAGAAATCAAAAAGGCCCATTTTTTAAAGAATAATGATCAATAAGAAGCAAGATAAGAGACAAAGAACAATTGAACTGACGTAATTGACAAAAAAAAAGAACGAATGCTGAAGAGAAGCAAAGAAATAAAAACTTGATTAAGGAAGTACACAGAACTCTTAAAAGGGACAGTATTGCAATGAATGACGCACAATGCACTGACGACAGGGAGCTGATGCATAATGAAGCGAATAACTTAATGAATGCATAAGCAGTAACGAAGGACGAGCGGAGCATATATATAATAACTTGCAGAGGAATTGCTAATCATATTTGAGGAGAATTTTTGTGGCAGAACTGATAAGAAGATTTCTCTATGTAATTAATACTGCATATCAA
>NC_061108.1:14483585-14504819 GCF_015104395.2 Macrobrachium nipponense
CTGCATATCAACTATATACACCTATGTTATTCACCAGATGAAGACCAAAAAAACTAAAGTTGTTGAGTTGGTACAACTCGTTAGACCTCTGTCAGAGAGAGAGAGAGAGAGAGAGAGGAGAGAGAGAGAGAGAGAGAGAGAGAGAGAGAGAGAAATAATTGTATAGATAGGTTACTGTCGCTTCTGACATAGCTCCTATCGAAGTGCAATAAGAAGATTTATCGCCGTCTTTAAAGTTTCCATTTACAAAACGACACTAGGCCTAATTCTCAGGCACTTTCTGCAAGGCAACCTCGCATTATGCTAACTCCACTTTCTAAGTTCCGGTCCCAGACATAAACAACTCGAGCAGATTTGAACTTCGGTCAGTAATTTCATTTACTCTACATATATTTCTGAATTGATTAGCCGTTAAAAAGGCTATCGGTGTTTACTTATGAACGCTGACGGAGGAACAAGCAACACGGAAGAGGAAACTGCATGACTAGTGGCAGGAACTGCCGTGAATCTTATCCCTAAAGGTAGTTGCCTAATTTATGGGCTATTTACTATTGCGTCTTTACGATAAGCTGTCAAACGGCATATGGAATACACACACACACGATGCGTGAACGCACATACAGGCTTGATGAACTTCATCGTGTTTGGTAAAATATTAAAATCAACCCAATCACCAAATATATAATAAAAATACCATTTAAAATTATTGCGATGAAATACACTGAGATGTCACAATTATCACGTTTATATGGAACTAGGCCTAGACCGATAGCTGACTATGCAGACCTCTCGTCTGATTTAAATCAAGCTAACCCATCTTTCAGATCCGAAGCTTTACCACTTTATCTTCACCAGATCTGTAGCTTTAGCAAAACTTCCTAGGGTAGTAAATCATTCTTTTTAATAAGTCAGATCATTCCGAGATTGCATTTCAAGTTCTGCAAGCACGCGCAAACGATGTGTGCATACATAATAATAACTTACTACGTGATCGTATGCGAGATACTCTCCACGGCTAAAGGATTTTTTTCTACTTGTTCTTGTCTTTTAAGTGTCCAGCATATTGATAACTTGACGTGGTACCTAGACCACAAGAATTGCACAGTGGTGTCATTTGTTACTGAATCTATTTGAAGTAGGAAAATACCACTTGTAGACGTTTTTATCGCAACAAACTTTCGCTAGGTAGCTTTTAATAGCATTTTTTTTTTCTTGCAAAAACGTTGATCAGACTGATAAGTTGGTCTAACATTATCCATTCTAAAAGCTGTTTTAATATCGCTGACTTCACTTTTATAAAACAGCACAAATAATTATTCTTTACATTGTATTTCCTTTACAACATTCTCGCAGGGAACACGTGGTGAAGAATAGTAAAAAAGTTAATAAAAAAAAAAGCTGGGTTCATGAGAGAGAGAGAGAGAGAGAGAGAGAGAGAGAGAGAGAGAGAGAGAGATGCATAATGAAGAGACCGTTACTACAGTTACTCTTCTTCCGTTCTGGTGTAACCTTTCCTTTAAATAAAAACTAGTCACCTTCCCATCTCTTCCTATCATAGCGTCTTCCTTTACCTCCTCCTTCTTATCTAACGTTTTCCTGTTCCATGATTCATAAATTTTAGTTCCTATTTTTTCCCCCTTTTTTCAGCAGAGGCCATCCCCACCTGCTAGGTCCCCAACCCCCCCAACCCCCCGGGGTGGCTCTCACAACAGCCATCTGCTCATTCCCCACCCCTGGTATTCCCCCTAGGGACAAACACCTGGGGTGGTCAGACTTAAGTACACACAAAATGCATAAGTGACGCAAGGCAGAAAGGAGGACATTTTGCGTTTCGCAAAATCGATAAACTTTAGCACCGGAATGCGAAAACGTTGTTCGGGCGTTTCAATCACGTCGTAGATTGGGGGGAGGAGTCCGTTACGACGCGTGTGTCCACAACATCGGGGTTCCCCGGGGGAGCCGTTTCCTTTACCTGTCGTAAGCGCGATATTCTTTGCCTATTAGATAACTTCAAAACTTTTGAAATGGAAGAAATGCATCTCTTTTTGGCATAATTCTCTTCCGGACGTTTCGTTCAGGCACCATCGCACGGAGAATGACTTTCGATACATGTAGTGAGTTCCCATCTCACGTCGAAAAGTAACGTACCTGACAAGTACTGACGAAATAATCCAACACAGTCGGAAGACGGATCACCACTAACGACCTCACACACTCACTGCCATAGACCAACTGACACCCAGCCAGACCACCAGACCCAGCGAACCGCGTTGCTCGGATCTTCTTCTCCAGTCGAAGGGCTCAGTCGGCATCGCTCGCTCGCTGCTGCTGTTGCTGCTGCTGCTGCTGCCTGCTGCTGCTACCCAAGTCAGCCAGATGCTGTGCACAACAGCTAACAGCCAGAGCCATCTGTTGTTGAACCCTGCAACTGAATGACAGCGACACAGATTGCCCCTTTTTTTTATTATAATAATCTGAAATCATACTGATTCATTCTGCCGCTGACATTATTATTCGTGTAATCTGCTTTACGGAACTTCCCAGCAAACATCAGAAGGATATTGCAGTATCTGCTTACCCGGAATAAGGGAAATTTCCAGCTTGGTTGAGAATGTAAACAAAACTATATCTTTTACTTCAAACTGAAATGCTGCAATGAAACACAGAGTAGACGTCTTAAAATTGATAATAGCTCTTTCATTCCCTCTTGGAATGGGGAACTTTACACAAACCTACGGAAAATAAACAGAAAATAAAACCATTCTTAGATAATAACTTCAACAAAATATATGCTATAAATTCTTAAAATTCCAGTGTTATGACGTTGTTATAAATAGTAAGTACCAAATGGGAAGCCTTAGGATACATCCTAACCTAACGCTCCCTCAATCCTGCGACACGATGTCTTGACCTGGCTCTTAATTTGACAAGTGTTTATAGCAGAATGACATGTGCAATATTACTGGTTTGAGATTTGTGTGTGTGAGTTACAAATGAACAAGTATTCTCCGTATTTTCCTAGAATTCTTTCATCTAGCGCCTCTGTTCCTCCTGGTCGTAAAAAAAAAAAAAAGGCCTTGCATCATTCATCTTTTCGTCATACAGCTTCAGACTTATCATGGAGGGCATACGACTTTCATATTTTAAATATGTGCTAAAAGATGACGTGGTTGCTTCATTTTGAAATATAAAAATGTTGTCTTTATATAAGTAAGTGACGTTTTACTTACGCCTTTTCCATCCACTCATATCTAAGTGTGTTTCCTCTGCTTAAACCTTAACGACTAAAGGCAAGCAATTGGTTTAACACCTAAACCTCACCTACTTCTCAGTTCCTCACACCGTTCGATATGGAACAGCCTCCCACCAGAGGATGTCGCGCAATTAGAGTTTCAAAGGTCCAAGTGAAAATGCAATGCATTACTGCCCTAATACTTTTATTCTTGCATTTAAATACTTTTTCGTCTATTTGTCTATTTATTCTTTGTTTTTTATCCTCTTAATTCTTCCCAAGAGCACCATATTCATTGGAAGTTTGAATTTCAAGTCAGTGGCCCCTTTGGCAGGCTTGTTCCATATGAATAGGTTTCATCTACTGAATAATAATAATGATAATAATAATAATAATAATAATAATTTTTTACTACAGTCCTCCAATTCGAGTGGGTGGTATTTATAATGTGGGGTTCTGGGTTGCATCCTGCCTCCTTAGGAATCCATCACTTTTCTCACTCTGTGCTGTTTCTAGTAGCACACTCTTCTGCATGAGTCCTGGAGATACTTCGGCATCTAGCTTTTCCCAAGTTCCTTTTCAGGGATCTTGGGATCGTGCCTATTGTCCCTATGATTAAGGTTACAATTTCCACCGGTATATCCCAGATCCTCCTTATTTCCATTTTCAGGTCTTGATACTTAAACATTTTTTCCTTTTCTTTCTCATCTTCTCTGGTGTCCCATGGTATTGCGACATCAATGAGTGATACTTTCTGCTTGGGTTTATCAATCAACGTCACGTTTGGTCTATTGTTATTGTTATTAATATTCAGGAGAAGAAGAAGAAGAACCCCATTCATATGGAACAAACCTACTACAGGAACCATTGACTTGAAATTCAAGCTACCAAAGAATATGACGTTCATCGGAAAGAAGTAATACAAAGTAATGAGAAATACACAAAGTAGAGATAACTCATTAAAAAAATTAAAAATAAATAGACAAATTACTAAATAAATTGAAAAAAATTCATATAAATTATCAATTCACTTACTTGTTAATGCCACATAATTTCGTCATGGTAATTTAACCTAATAATTGGCTTAATGTGTCAGGCCTAATAACTGTCTAAATTAGGTAGCTTATCATTTAATCCTCATTTTAGCAGTAAATAGCTATATATCAACAATATCTCCGATGTTATCGCATTATCATTGATATCATCGTAAGTACCCATTACAGTTCTGCAAAAGAGAACTATTATGCCGGCTTTGTCCGTCTGTCCCCACTTTTTTCTGTCCGCCCTCAGAACTAAAAAGAACTACAGAGGCTAGAGGGCTGCAAATTGGTATGTCGATCATCCACCCTCCAATCATCAACCATACCAATTGGCTACACTCTAGCCTCAGTAGTTTTTATTCTATTTAAGGTTAAAATTAGCCATGGATCGTGCATCAGGCAGCGCTTTCCAGAGGGGTGGGACGCACCTTCACTCTACCCCATCTGGGAAGCAACTGAAGCGCTGATGGTTTTATACTGAATTATACACTGTACAGAAATATCGTTCTGCTCAGAGTTAAAGTGTACATTAATGGAAAGTAGTTCCCCTTGAATGAATATACGAGGAAACCTGTCTTTTATTATTATTATTATTCAGTAGATGAAACCTAATCATATGCAACGAGCCCACCACCACAGGGGCCAGTGACTTAAAATTCAAACTTCCAATGAATATGGTGTTCGTTAGCAAGAATTAAGAGGACGTAAAGTGTAATACAGAAAGAAGAAATCCCACTTATAAAAAAATATGTAATAAATAAAGACTGATAATATGTTCGTTGTGACATTTCTAGGAATTTACAGATTCATCATATTTAACTTCCCTTAGAGACAGAGTCCGAAGCGACGACCTGAGAAAGCTGATAAATCATTTCTGGGATGGTATGATGTTAAAGATGCTTACTTAAGCGGGTCAATGTTCGTTCTGTGGATATGTGAGTTCATGAGGGCTTGTTTCATGAGGGCTTGTTCAAGGCGCCTTTGAAAACTGGCTGCGACCAGTTACTGAAGAATGGGAATTCGTGTGTACATGTACAAACTATGTCTATTCTTAATGGCTTGGTTTAGCCAAAAACTAGGGAGACAGCTACGGGAGAAAAGGCAGAATGCCAGGATAGCTCTGCAAAAGTCTGTTTATTAAAGTGTGTGAAGTTCCAGGCTGCAATGGGTGAGTTATCATACTTTAGCCAAAGGGATGCCTTGTTGTCTGTTTGACATTTTGTAAAGATGTTCTATTTCATTTAATCTTTTGACTGTCTTTATGATTGTGTGTGCTCACTAGTGTGTTCTCCTGTCTTTTAAACAGGCGGTTCTAGTGAGGGGACCAAGTGTCCTAGGGACCGAGTGTCCTAGTGAGGGGACTGTGTTTTGGAGAAGAGATAATTGGCGTGACTAATTACTGATTAAGACATTTAAATAACGGGGGGTTATCTGAGTTAGTTGTCTGTGAGACTTGAACTATTTTCATTACATTGATGATCCTGTAAGAACTTGAGTTATTCAACTAGTACTTTACTTTGAATAAAACGTTATATTTTTTGTAACTCCGACTCTGATTTGAGGACCTGATGGAATGGAGAGAGAGAGAGGTTGAGAGAGAGAGAGAAAGAGACTGAGGGTTACCAGTTCGCCTTACGCAATGGTTATACGCATGCCAAATATCAAATGTCGGAGGGGCGGTGACGCCCTTCACTGGTAATAATTTGGTGGGCAGCGGATAGGTAACAGTTGGTGGCAGGTGGTTTAAGAGGCTTTTTATATATTCTATAAGCTGTAAGTATTCTAACAAAGAGACTGGTGACCAGTTAGACATGGATGTTTTTTTTTTTTGGTAGGAAAAGGGGTTATAATCATGTCACAGGCATAAAAGTTGGTGGCTTAGGGGTGTTCGAACGAAAAAGCCTATTGTGAGATTAGTATGATTTTGAGAATGTGTTGTATTTCAGTTAATGACTTGTGAGAGTTAAGGTGTGTCCATCTAGTGGTAGTACTGAGCAAAGACAATTGAACTAGAATCATCAATTTTGCCCACGGTAATGCCTCAAGGGGTCGGCACATTCAGTTAGAGCTGAGACATTGTGAGTGCATTCCCGAGACGTCTGCGTGTGTGTGAACAATCACGTTTGCGTTGTGCCGACGAGATTAGCGTGTTTTGCAGTCGGGTTTTCTCTCATTATGAAGCGGTGAGTGTTAAAAAATGTTGTTTGGTCCTGGGTTTTTTTTTTTTTTAATCATTTTGTGAATTGTGGGATTGGTTTTGGATATCACATTTTTTTCCCCATAGTAGCAGAAAGTGATGTGTTTTTATTTGTTGGCGCATGTTTAGAAGAGATGCATTCATCTTTGTGTTGATATATGCGTGTGTATGAATGATTTTCATTCATGCAAAACTGTGCTTTAATTGCGTTTTTGCTTGGACAAAGAGCGCCCACTCGTTCTTACGAGCTCAGCACATTTTCTGCTGATCCGACCCGCAGTGGTATTGCAAGGGGAAGGCAAGTAGTGGTCTACCTCAGGGGCATTGCTTACTGGGACAGTGAAACTTTTTTTTAGTGGGGGGTGAACTGCTTTTTTTTCTTTGTGTCGGGGCATCGGGGAAGAATTTCCCCTTGATAATGATTTTCCAATGCCAGGACATCAGCTGATAATGATTGGTTGATGATGTGAGATGCCCATAGGGTTTTTTTTTAGAAAGCTATTTTCTTTCTCTTGAGTGAAGAGAAAAGGAAATGAAATGCATATGGGATGTGTGTAAGTTTTCCTTATGCTTTGGAAGGCACAAATATAATGGGGTCACAGTGATTATTTTTTAGTAGAGATTTGAGGGCTGTTGGAGAGATTACTTTAAAATGATGCTGTGTGGTGATGAGTGATGGTGATTGCCCGGTGGCGCTGACTGATGAGTGGCGATGACTGATGTTGTCAATTGGTGATGCCATTGCTGAATGATGATGATACCCGGGAGTGGTAATGGGGTTGTATATGCCTGGTGGTGGATGGGTGCCTCGTGTTTTATTTGGTGTATACTGGGGGAATTGCAATATTAGACATATTTTAAGAGAGATTTGAGATATTTCATGGGAGATTATTTTATAATTATGACAGATAATTATATTATGGAGAGTTATTACAATGAATTATGGGAGAAGTTTTGTGGTTAATTATTTATTGAGTTTCTGTGAATATGTCAGTAGTTCATGGATTATTAATCTGGCTGAATCTTGATGAATCTGGCTGAATTTTGGTGAATTGTGCTGAATTTTGCTGAACTTATGGTGAATTGTGCTGAATTTTTGGTGACTGGGCAAGCATTAACATTGGTGATGTTTTTATACTAATTCTGGTGATTTTGATGATAGCAATTTTGGTGATACTGCTGATAATTATACTTCTAATACTAGTGATTTTTTTATATATACTAATATGTGGGTGCTGTAATGCTATCAAGGGTGGTGTTGTTTTTTTTTTGTGAATTTGGGAGGAACTACCAACACATTTTTATTTTCTTTTTTTATGAGTTCAGCAGATAATTGCTTGACATATACATGAGTCATGGGGATAGTTAACAGTGCCGTTGATTTTTCTTTTTTCCTTTTTTAGAAGTTAGCCATCACTGACACAAGTTTTTTTTACCATGGGTGAATTTGAATTTTTTTTCTCTCTCTCTCCATTTTCTGTGAATTTTTTTTTAACCCTTAAACGCCGAAGCGGTAAAAAAAAATTGTCTCCCATGTGCCGGAGGTGTTTCGGAGTGAGCGCGGAAGCGGAAAAAATATTTTTGTTAAAAAAACACAGCGCGCTTAGTTTTCAAGATTAAGAGTTCATTTTTGGCTCCTTTTTTGTCATTGGCTGAAGTTTAGTATGCAATCATCAGAAATGAAAAAAAAATTATCATTATCATATATGAATAATGCGATATATGATAGCGCAAAAACGAAATTTCATATATAATTGTATTCAAATCGCGCTGTGCGCAAGACAGTTAAAGGTAACAAGTTACTTTTATTTTCGTTGTAATGTACACTAAATTGCAATCATTTTGGTATATAACACATTGTAAGACGATAAAAGCAACACAGAGAAAATATTATCACAAAATGATGCATGAATTCGTAATGCGCGGACATAAAATTTTTTTTTTTTTTAAATTCACTATAAATCTAAATATTGTTATAGAGACTTCGAATTTGTTTCAAGATTAAGATAAATGATGGAATATTACGATACTGTAAGAGTTTTAGCTTACAATTGCAGTTTTCAACCATTTCGGACGAGTTAAAGCTGACCAAATGTCGAAATTTTTTTATAATTTTTTTTTATATGCAATTATTTCGGAAATTAGAAAAGCTACAACCTAATATTTTTCCTTTTATTCTACATAAAATTGCGCACATTTTCATATATAAAACTCTATGAAATGCTTAATATGAAATGGAGCAAATTTTCCGAGAATGCGATGTATGCATTTTGGAGATTTATGGCGGAGAATCCGCTCGCGGAGGGAAGGAAAGTTTTTTTCATAAATTCACCATAAATCGAAATATTGTGCTAGAGACTTCCACATTGTTGCAAAATTAAGGTAGATGATTGAATATTACTAAAATATAAGAGTTTTAGCTTACAATTGCGTTTTTCGACCATTTCGGTAGAGTCAAAGTTGACCGAACGTGGTTTTTTTCTATTTATCGTGATTTATATGCAAATATTTCGAAAATGAGAAAAGCTACAACCTTCAATTATTTTTCGTTGTATTCTACATGAAATTGCGCACATTTTCATATATAAAACTTTGTGTAACGGCTAATTTAAAATGATGCAAACATTACCACAATCGCACGTATGATTTTTTCGGAAGAGTTACCGCGCGGACGTAAGGAAAATGTTATTTTTTTCATAAATTCACCATAAATCGAAATATTGTGCTAGAGACTTCCAATTTGTTACAAAATGAAGGTAAATGATTGAATATTACTAAAATATAAGATTTTTAGCTTACAATTGCGTTTTTCGACCATTTCGGTAGAGTCAAAATTGACCAAAGGTTGAAAATTTGTCACTTATCATTTTTTATATGAAAATATTTCAAAACTGATAAAAGCTACAACCATGGGTTGTTTTTAGTTGTATTGTGCATGAAATTGCGCACATTTCCATATATAAAACTTTATATAACGGCTAATTTTAAAATGGTGCAAACATTACCACAATCGCATGTATGATTTTTTTCGGAAGAGTTACCGCGCGGACGTAAGGAAAAAGTTTTTTCATAAATTCACCATAAATCGAAATATTGTGCTAGAGACTTCCAATTTGTTGAAAAATTAAGGTAAATAGTTGAATATTACTAAAATATAAGCGTTTTAGCTTACAATTGCGTTTTTCGACCATTTCGGTAGAGTCAAAGTTGACCGAAGGTTGAAATTTTGGCACTTATCGTTATTTATATGGAAATATTTCAAAACTGATAAAAGCTACAATCATGAGTATTTTTTTTGTTGTATTTTAAATGAAATTACACACATTTTCATATATAATACTTCATGTAACGGATCATTTAAAACGGTGCAAAAATTATGTCAAAGTGACAAAATAATTTTTGAGATGTGTCACTGATACTTTTTAGTGCGATAAGAAAGAAATTCGCGCTTGCGCGCCTGCGTAACGATTGTAAACAAAACAACGCCTTGATCCGTGAACTCCCAGCATCTCCCAAGGCGCGTGATTCAAAATTTTTTGGCTGGTAGGCCTATAAGTATTTTTCCGCGAATTTTTAAAAAAACTTTTTTGAGTCGACGTATGGTACGTCCATTCGGCATACGGGAGACATTTTGACTCGACGTTTAATACGTCCATTCGGCGTTTAAGGGTTAATATCTCAGTTCGTGACTTAGAGTCACTGTTCGGGAACGTGTTTGTGTTTTCAGCTGTTTGATGCTGCAGAGAGATTTATGGGAGAATTTTTGCATGTTTTTTAATGCATACGTAATGGCACTACATTTTTTTTTCTGGATATTTATGTTCCAGAAATTGTGAGTTTCTTGCACAATACCTTTGTTGTATTTGGACAATTTTGCCAGAGATAGGAAACTTGGCTAAGTTTTTAGTGGCCTATGCCGTAGTGCATATGGAGAAGTCTTTACTTAGACACTGAATTTGGAGTGTTGTTATAATGAGTTGTGGCACATTGGTGATTTTTTTCTAGAATTTCCTAGACGATTTTATTTGCCAAGTTTTTGCCATTTTTCAGCAGCTATGCTAAGGACAGAGTTTATAGTTTTTTACCATAACATTGAGTTATTCTCTGGAGGATAGGAGGTATATTATTTTTGGAGATATAATTTGAGATATAATATATTGGAGATATATTTTTGGCCATTTGATATTTGCCTATGGTGGTGTGAGCTATGATTAGTTCAATTATTTTGCAGCCATCTTTGTTGCAAATGGAGACACCTTTTTGAGGAGATGTGAGGCAATATTTTTTTAGTGTGTCAGCTGGATGCTTTGAGAGTATTTTTTTGGAAATGGGATTTCATTTTTGATTATCCTGCTTGGAGATATAATATTTTTGGAGACCTGTTTTATTCCACATGGAGTTATTGGTGAAATAGAGGTAAGTATTTTTTATTTTGCTGAAATAGAGGTGAATATTTTTTATTCCTGGAGTGGTTTTTATTAACATGTGGTTATTGGGGAAATAAGAGGGAGTATGGTGTGGTGGGATTATTAATCAAATGGAGGAAATATCTTTATCACCGGAGTGGTGTTATTATTAATATGGTGATATATATATATATATATATATATATATATATATATATATATATATATATATATATATATATATGTGTGTGTGTGTGTGTGTGTGTGTGTGTGTGTGTGTGTGTGTGTGTGTGGATGGCATTAATCCTTGGGGGTGACCTTTTTTGTGGTTATGACTTTTTTTTTTTCCTGGGAGTTTTTTCAAGCCAAGAGAAGAGTTCTGTGGTTCTTTCTTTTTGGTTTCGTGACTAATTAGAGGCGAGTGGCATTACTGCATTGTGGCTCTATGGAGATGTTATTTTTGGAGGCATATAATTGCTGAATTACGAGTTTATCATAGTTTTTTATACCGAATAGGTGATAATTTTTTTTTATAATTGGGCAGTAACATGTGAGAGATGTCTTCGAGACAATCTTTGAGCAGCTAATTTATATCCTGGAGATAATTTTGTGAAATGTGCTTACTTAGTGTCAGTATAGACATTTTTTTGAGAATCATGAGTTTCTGAAGTTGGAAGTCTGACTAGACATTTTTATGCCGCTGTTCGAGCACACGTGTCCGCAGGTGGATTTTTTTGCCGACAGTGCTGTGATGAGTCCGGTGTAATGACTCTCATCCTCTAGTGGTGATTGCTCAGAGTTTTGCAATATCTGGAAATGTTGACCATAGCATTTCATGAAAGTGCACGTGTAAGAGGTTGCTTTCTGGCCGTGTCCGGTCGATGAAAAGTTGCGATGGGAAAAAATTCCGTAACTATGCATATTGCATTTGTTGGGGAAAATGCGGGGTTATGTATATCATGCATATATTATGTGCTTTGTGATGGGGAAGTTTACTTGTGATTATCTTTTTTTATTTTTATTTTTTTCCTTTTCCTATGAGAGATGTAATTGGGGTTGAGCCTTAAATAGCATTTCTTTTTTGGACGGGAGATGTAATTTATCTGGGTTGTGATTTACATAAATGGGCGTTTGACATTAAGTCTCATTGTAATCAATTATGTGAGCAGTGAGGGGTTTTTGCTGTTAAACATTGGAGATTTTTACTGATTTTGTGGGTTGCTGTAATATCAGAGCTTGAGAGAACATTTTTGATTTTTGGGTCTGGGCTTGTTGCATGATTTTTTTTTCTTGGCCTTTTTTCTTTTTTTTGTGAGAACTTTCGAATTTGAAATGTGAGTGCAGAAGTCTGTGGAGTTACTGAGAGTTTTGGATTGTGTGTGCTGATGTGTGAGTTTGGAGAATTAAGTTAGAGAACTTAGTATTTTTTTTTCTTGCGAGTTGCGATAATGACTTATGATTTAGTGGTCATATTAAATGGAGTTAATTGGGAGACGTTCAGTTAGTACTTTTGGGAATTTTTGAAGTCATTATCTGATAGAAGTAGTATGTCTGGGGTTAATTCTTTTTTGATTGACCAATAACTTGACTGACATACTTAAACACACCATAATCGTCGTTCCCGACGCTAACAAGACGCTCACCAGCCGTGCAGAGATGTTGCTGTCGTTTGCCAGGGTAATTACGAGAGTTTCTACGAGTCTACAAAGTTCTACAGCGCTTTTGGGTCTACAGAAGCCGTTAGAAGTCTTCTACAGGGAGGCATTCCGCCTTCCTACAGCGAGCTACGTCTGTGCAGGAAGTTTCAGACAAAGAGGGATATTCAAGAATCCAAAATGAGAGAAAATTTATACGCCAAGTGTTATGGGAGATGAAGCGTGATAGACTTTACTTTATAATGCCAGAGACGTGCAGCTACTTATATTTTTTTTGAGCCAGCCAATGTTTTTTATATATATAAGCTGTTTTATGTGGCCTATGGCTAGGGTTGTGGCCGAGCTACTGTAATAAATAAAGACTGATAATATGTTCGTTGTGACATTTCTAGGAATTTACAGATTCATCATATTTAACTTCCCATAGAGACAGAGTCCGAAGCGACGACCTGAGAAAGCTAAAAAATAATTTCTGGGATGGTATGATGTTAAAGATGCTTACTTAAGCGGGTCAATGTTCGTTCTGTGGATATGTGAGTTCATGAGGGCTTGTTCAAGGTGCCTTTGTAAACTGGCTTCGACCAATTACCGAAGAATGTGAATTTGTGTGTACGTGTACGAACTATGTCTATTCTTAATGGCTTGGTTTAGCCGAAAACTAGGGAGACAGCTACGGGAGAAAAGGCAGAATGCTGGGATAGCTCTGCGAAAGTCTGTTTATTAAAGTGTGTGACGTTCCAGGCTGCAATGGGTGAGTTATCATACTTTAGCCAAAGGGATGCCTTGTTGTCTGTTTGACATTTTTTAAAGATGTTCTATTTCATTTAATCTTTTGACTGTCTTTATGATTGTGTGTGCTCACTAGTGTGTTCTCCTGTCTTTTAAACAGGCGGTTCTAGTGAGGGGACCAAGTGTCCTAGGGACCGAGTGTCCTAGTGAGGGGACTGTGTCTTGGAGAAGAGATGATTGGTGTGACTAATTACTGATTAAGACATTTAAATACCGGGGGGTTATCTGAGTCAGTTATCTGTGAGACTTGAACTATTTTAATTACATTGATGATCCTGTAAGAACTTGAGTTATTCAACTAGTACTTTACTTTGAATAAAACGTTATATTTTTTGTAACTCTGACTCTGATTTGATGACTTGATGGAATGGAGAGAGAGAGAGAGAGAGGTTGAGAGAGAGAGAGAGAGACTGATGGTTACCAGTTCGCCTTACGCAATGGCTATACGCATACCAAATATTAAATACCGGGGGGTGCGAAGCCCTTCGCTGGTAATAAATAGCAATTAGTAAATAGATAAATGAATGAATTAATAGTGAGGGCAAAGAGAAACAGAGAGACACACACAGTCACCCAAGGTAGTCTAGTGTACCCAGAAGGAAGGCAAATAAATGAAAGGTTCATTTGGAACTGGAATATAAAATTTCAGCCCTCACTGGAACCTATGAGGTCATTCAGCGCTGAAAATGAAATTGAGATTATAGACGGTTTTAAAGGTGTCCCTTGTAGTTGTGCTATGAATCTTTAAACAAGGTAGCATCGATGTGGATGAAGTATTCATTCCAGAGTAGTGGTACACAGAGGCTTCAAAGTTAAGCGAGTATTCTGAAGGTGAGGTATATGCACCAACAGATGGGGTGGTTCTAAGGGCTGGTGTTAACACCTGAAGAACTAAACGAAGAACATTAGTAGGAAATGGATATGAAAATGAATATGATGCCAATTAACATACCCATAACCGTGGTCTTTCTTCGTGGAAAGTATCATCTAAACAACTCTCTCTCTCTCTCTCTCTCTCTCTCTCTCTCTCTCTCTCTCTCTCTCTCTCTCTCTCTCTCTCATTTGATTTGGTTGCCAAGAGCTTCAGTATACATCTGCAAAAATATATATAGAGAGAGAGAGGCCATGATATTCATGAAATCAGTCATCCAGTTCAACGTCATGTTCATATCACTGCACGGACGTAATTCTATCTCCTTTCTTAGTTCAGCATCTGTTGATTTTGAACCAATCCGAGATTATTCTTCATGACTAAGAAAGCAGGTACCTTCTTGAATAAATTTCTTGCCCATTTTTTTCGTCCCACGGTCACGTGGAAGCTTTACTTTAAATCTGCAAAAAATTTTGAAAAACGAAAAAAATAAAGATAAAATCGTGAGGTTTCGGTCATCTTGAGTGACCTTGTATTTTTCTTTCTAGAACTAATTTGGGTATTTCTTTCTATACTTTCAACAAAATTAAATTCGTAATAGGGATTCTGAAGCCAGAAAAGCAACGGCATCAAAATTAGAATACAGTAAGTGCTTTCTGGCGTTAAAAGAACTCCAGAGATACAGTGTAGAACTCTAGACCTAGCTCAGTATATATGTGTACACTCCAGCAAGTTTGATTGCAATGGAGTTTTCTAATATTTTTCTTGTTTAGCTTCTGGAACCTGTTCAGAATACATCAACACATCTAATCCTCAACATTCAATGGCATTTGATGACTCGTCTTCCCATAGCTTACTAAGACTTAGACTTACAAAAATTATCACCTTTCGCCTCTAAATGAAATTCTGATTTAAGAGGTCAGAGAATCTCCTTCACTTTCTGTAGAGATTCCTAGTAACTCAGCAGCATTGAAGGAACGAATTAGATAGACGAGGAGATTTTGATCTATGACTATGAACTGGTGGACTACGGGATCTGCAGACCACATATTTATGTGGCAATAAAATTCAGGTCGTGATAAGGGTTTGCCGGAGTGTCTGATGCTCCAGTAAACTGAGAATTGGTGTTGTCTCTGATGTTACAGTAAATATGTGAAATCCAGTGAATAAACGAAATCCCTAAAGAACGTTCGATCCTCAGGAGCTAGTACTAAACCGGCGAAACAGTGTAGATGACTCACTTTTTACACGTGTTTCGTACTAGCCCTTGCCGGGTCAAATTTATTTTGCTGTTATGTGTTTAGTACTAGCCCCTGGGAGGATCAATATTGTCCCTAGGTGCATTTGATCTCCCAGGGACTAGTACTAAACACAGTGAAACACATTTGACACACACAACACCCCCGACCCCTCAAGGGTTACTAAACACGGAGAAATATGGTACAGTGATGCTCAAATCTCATGCGATATGACTCCATAGGATTTCGTTCAAAATTCACTAAATGGCAACCTAGCATGTTCCATATTTATCTATTATTTCAATGCGAAAACGCGATTTTCGCGTACAATAGGGCCATATGTTTCATAAGAGTGAAATATGTCATATACTTAAAAATTGTAAGAAAATGTCACGTGTAGCCAAATTTCAGAAAAACTCTTACGAAACATTTCCAAAGCTTTCGTTCACTCATTGCTGAAGCATTTGACCAAAACGAAGTCCCCATCAAACCTCAGTTCAAATGTTAAATAAATAAATAAAAAATAAAAAAATAAATTTTCGTAACATTAATAATACTTCCAAAGCAAACATAAAATTTGAAATAGTTCTATTTGATTGCTTTTACCCTCAACGTTGAAAAAATGTAAATATGTATATACAAAAGTAGAATGCGCCCACCGATAGCAACGTGTGAGGGGAGCATGTGTGACGTATCATTAGTGTCGGTGCAACAACAGCCAGCTGGTATATAAGTAGGTCTACAATCAGTAGCGACCATCAAATTACCTTGAAAACATTTACTTTATATGTGTTAAAGGAATATTTGGATTTTCATACATAATTATTCTTTCTTAAATATTTAAAAAATTATAGCATACTAGCAAATATTCGTTTATTTGTCAAAGCCAAGATATTATTCCTAGGCCTAGGTGTTAGATTTCTTTAATTTACACTTAACATTCACATCTCTATTTTAACAATTTCTGGCCAGAAAGCAAATGAGGTTATCTACACATTCTTGCACTTCAAGTTAACTTACGAAAGAAAAAATATAGCCCAAAAGCAGAAGGACTTTTAAGAAAATAATATTGTAAACCAGTTGAAAAACAAGTGTTCCATATGCCTTGATATTAATACTTATGATATTTCGATTAATAGCCATCTTCACCATATAACCAAAATCATTAGCATCTTTTATTCTTCAAAGAACAGGTAATCTTTACAAATAAAAACATTAGTAGAGATTACATCTCAGAAAGCTTAGATTATTTTTCTAGGCCTATAAATCATTTTGCAACATGCAGGCAGCTTGAACACAGCCTGAAACTTCAACATTGAAAGAAAACTGGCAGTAATTCATATTCCTCAAAGAACAGGTAATCTCTACAAATACATTAATTAGTAACAAATTACATCTCAGATGGCTTAGATTATTTTTTTAGGCCTATAAAGAATTTTCCAACATACAGGCAGCTTAAACGCGGCCGAAAACTTCAACATTAAAATAAAACTTGTTTTAATTCAGATTCCTACTTTGAAATTGTTGTTATGACTGTTGAGCTTATTAGATCCACTGCCATAATGCTGCAGACGTGGTTATGTTGACCAGTCCGAGAGCATTTTTTAAGTGTGCTTTCATTGCTGGCACCGCTAACCTTATCACACCGCACTTTGAACTAAGCAACGTAAAGATAAAAGAAAAAAAAAAGATCTATTCAAATCACACAAATTAAGATTTATACCGATGCATAAAAGGGATCATATCTATTTTACCATAAGGAAAATAAGGCTAGCTGTGAATTCGCAAACTTTTCGACATGAATGACATTACAAATATAAAAAGAAAAATAATAGCACTACTTGGCAACGTCACGTTGAGTCTGAGAATATGGACGATACAAAAAGAATCATGTCGCATGAGATTTGAATCCCACTGTACGTAGATGAATTATATTTCGCCGTGTTTAGTACTAGCCTTTGGGGATCAAACGTTGCTAACCAAGTTGCTCATTTTTCAAATTCCTTAGCGATTTCGGATTTCACATATCATACTAACATTTAAAGCCCCAGTTTCCCTTTGCAAGAGATCGCAAAAAAAAAAGGAAAAAAACTTTGCTTCCTGGTATTTATTAACTATTTATCAACCAGTCTTGTTTTTTTTAAAGATGAAATACTTTTGAAAAAAAAATCGTACTGAACACGTGATGTCCTTTTTATAGAGACCATAAACATAATCGTGACTGGGAGTTATTATTTAAGATTTAGTCAACTGACTTTTTTCAATATGCCTGTGGAAGTAGTCAGCAGTGCAACGGTTAGATGGCATAGCAACACTTACAAAAATAAGTATGCATTTAAATTTCAGTGTGGAGAGAGAGGGAGAGAGAGAGAGAAAGAGAGAGAATGATATTCCTTGTAGCTGTCCTACCCGTGGAGGGGTAGTGCTGTCAGTACACCTCATGCGGTGGACGATAGGCATTGATTAGGTTCTTTGCAGCGTGCCTTCGGCCCCTAGCTGCAACCCCTTTCGTTCCTGTTATTGTATCTCCCGTCATATTCACTTTCTTCCATCTTACTTTCCACCCTCTCCTAACTGCTCTGAGGTTTTCCTCCTGGTACACCTTTCAAACTTTTTACTTGCAATTTCTTTTTCAGCGCTTAACGACCTCATAGGTCCCAGTGCTTGGCCTTTGGCCTAAATTTTATATTCAATTATAGCTGTACTCGACCTTAGCCAAAAGAACTGACGATTTTCTTTTACAACAATTTCTTTACATCGGCAGGACAACTTTTTGCTTACTCGGGGAGTAAGCCTATTTGACCATAGATTTTAGCACGCGCCCAAGTAGGCTGGAGGTCGGATCACGCTTTCTTTTCTCTTAGGATGTCATTATTTAATGTCTTACAATCAGCTTAAAAAGAATTCTCTATATTTTCAAAAAATGCCAAGAGATGAAAATTTAGTCCAAACTCTCTCAAGTTGGACAATAAACTGTTTTGTGGATTTGTTTTAAATATCATCAAAAACTATCTGCCTTTAGGATCACATAGCTGGTAAAATACAAGGAGTTCTTTTTAACTGAATTAACAGCCTATGAAATTCCTCTATGTAAGGAACGGATGGCTTAGTCTCGGTTCACGTAATGTGAAGTCAAGGATTTCACAAAATCCCCAGGAAATATGTGGAATGACCAATTTTCTTAGGAACAATTGGACCCTGAGGGCTAGTACTAAACACGGCGAAACAGTGATTTATCTACACTGCTTCGCCGTGTTTAGTGCTAGCCCCTGGGGAGTTATACGTATTTTGCCGTGTTTAGTACTAGCTCCTGGGGAGTCAAATGTATTTTGCCGTGTTTAGTACTAGCTCCTGGGAAGTCAAATGTATTTTGCCGTGTTTAGTATTAGCTCCTGGGAAGTCAAATGTATTTTGCCGTGTTAATACTAGCCCCTGTGGAGTCAAATGTATTTTGCCGTGCTTAGTACTAGTCCATGGGGAGTCAAATGTATTTTGCCGTGCTTAGTACTAGTCCATGGGGAGTCAAATGTATTTTGCCGTGTTTAGTACTAGCCCATAGGGCAGTCAGATGTATTCCGCAATGTTTAGTACTAGCCCCTTGGGAGTCAAGTGTATTTTGCCGTGTTTAGTACTAGACCCTGGGGAGTCAAATGTATTTTGCCGTGTTTAGCACTAGTCCGTTGGGGATCAAATGTCCCTTAGTCCATTTGGCCCCCAAGGGACTATACTCTCTGTTTTTCCATCAGTCCATCCGCCTGTGGTGGTCGCGCATGGTAACACTGCGTCCCAGGCTTTAAATAGTTACGCTATGTGTAAGTTTTAGGTAAATAAAAGGATATCTTGGTGTACATTTGCAACTAGAAAATGTTTTAATAATTTACTGCATGCGAATTACACCGTTAATATTCGAAATAAGATATTATTTAAAGCCCGCGACGCAGTGTTACCATGCGCAAGCACCACAGGCAGATGGACAGATGGAAAAAAAAACAGTACTAAACACGTCGAATCGGTACAGATGAATCACTATTACGCCGTGTTTAGTACCAGCCCTCGCTGATCAAATGTTCCTAAGCAAATCGGTTATTTCACATTATGTCCTAGGGATTTCATGAAATCCCTGGATTTCACATATTTCCTGTAACATATACATAGGTCACAGCCATGGGAAAATTCCACGACACCCAGTAAGCTGTTTAGAATAGTGCTGAGAATCAGCACAAACTTTCTAAATACACCAAAGTTTCATTGTGACAAGGAGAATACAATTTCTGTTATTATCTATTTCCAACTTTGCTTTAATTTCTAGTTCTCTGTAAAAGAAAACTATTGTGCCGGCTTTGTCTATATCCGTCCGCCCTCAGATCTTATAAAAACTACACAGGCTAGAGATCTGCAAATTGGTATGTTGATCATCCACCCTCCTCTCATCACAATACCAATTGCAACGCTCTAGCCTCAGTAGTCTTTATTTCATTTAAGGTTAAAGTTAGCCATTATCACACTTCTTTCACAGCTATGGATACCGGCAACACGGGCCACCACCGGACCGTGGCTGAGAGGAAACTTCGGCGCATTTTTTAGTAGTTTTTTTTTTTAGGAATTGTGGTACGAAAGTGTGAATTATGAGGCTTGCCCGAGCAACTTCAAATTAAAATCTTAATTTCTGAAATTATATATGTATATGTATATATATATATATATATATATTATATAATATATATATATATATTATATGTATATATATATACATACAGACACACACCACACACACACACACACCTATATATATACTATATATATATATATATATATATATATATTACAATCCCTGTACATGTATAGAATATTTTACTTAAATAATACAATTGTTTTCGTATGCGCATTAATTAGTTAAAAGCGCAAAAGACGAAAGATAAAAAAAGTTTTAAAATCCAAAGTATTCTATTTTCAGAAATTAAGATTTTCATTTATACACACACACACACACACACACACACACACACACATATATATATATATATATATATATATATATATATATATATATATATATATATATATATATATATATAATAAGCGAATACCACAGGAAAATGATAGTCAGAAATCCAAGCGCTTTCGTCTTTACTAAGTCACGCTCCTTGATAATGTCTTAGTAAAGACGAAAGCTCTAGGATTTCTGACTATCATCTTCCTGTGGTATTCGCTTATTTAATGAAGTCACGTGCATCTACTGTGATTTTTTAAGCGTATGTATAAATATATGTATGTATATGTATGTATGTATGTATGTATGTATGTATGTATGTATGTATGTATATATATATATATATATATTGATGTATATATATATACATATATATATATGAATAAACTATATATATAGTCAAAAAGATTCATTGATAGGCAAATAGTTACATATAAGAGTTGGCTTTTACAAAATGCAATCGATATTTAAAAGGAACTCATTATTCATTTATACGTAATTACATGTAATTATTTTTTTCTGCTGCACAAAGAATGCGGAGAAACCAAATCAACACGTGATGTTCTGTCAACTTAGATCATGACTTGCGTTTACTTTTTAAACCTGTCCAAGTCATTTTTCCTATATAATATTCTTGTGACCAGGCAACGGCTGAGTGTCGTATATAGCAGCATTACGAAAATCAGTGTACAGTTAGATTTCAACACGTAAACGAGAGAGAGAGAGAGAGAGAGAGAGAGAGAGAGAGACAGAGAGAGACAGAGATTCTTTTAGCTACAGTCGACCATAGAAATGAGAACTTGTTGTTACTCGTAG
>NC_061108.1:14505319-14531155 GCF_015104395.2 Macrobrachium nipponense
GTTACTCGTAGAGAATATATATATATATATATATATATTATATATTAGATAATATATATATATATATATATATATATATGATATATATATATATTATATATATATATATATATATATATATATATATATATATATATATATAACGTATATCTATATTATATCATCTATATATATACTAATATGGTATTTCATCACATATATATGTATACATAACATATATTAATATTATATATATATATATATATATATATATATCCATTTTTTTATATAAAATATAGATATATATATATATATATATATACAGTAAATCCCATTAATACTGAACTTCCGAGAGTGGAGTAGAAAAAATTTTGTAACCTGTAAGGAACTCCCAAAAGGACCTGATGTTATCTGAACCTTGATACTGACACTAGAAGAAATTGCTTAGAATGTGATTGTGTTATAAATACTAAAATTTTCCAAGGGGCACCGCCCATCGTCACTGATAGCTAAAGGCACTCGGGCAGTACCAAGGATGCTTCAAAATAGGTGGCGCGCTCTAAAGGGAAGAGCTCGGGCTGTCCCCAGGGGCACCACATCATAGGTGATGCCCTTTAAAGAGGAGATGAAAAAATAAAAGTTCAGTTTTAGACACTCCGTGAGTGGAGGAGTCAAGAGTCAAGAGCCCGTGCTGGCATAAGGTCAGCTTGATCTAAAACAACAACAACAACAACATGAATCTGGCGACTGGAAATTTCCAGTTTGGTGATCAGGCTCTGAAAAACGACTGACGTGGAAACTTTTCGCAAAATTCCAAGAAACAGTGATCCAGGGTAACTGAATTTGTCTCATCTCATTAACCAACATTTTTTTCATGAGATGCAAAAAAAAAAAAAAAAACATAGCTTTTTGTCGCAGAGATATATCAGATAATTACCTGCGCAGAAACATTTCTTTTCATGTGGTTATTCTAATGAGAGAAAACCAATAAAATTCAATGCTTTTGTTAGATCATTGCTTGATCGTTAAGTGAGTTATATTTGATAATAAAATATTAAGTATAAAAAATAGATCATTGCTTGATCGTTGGGTAAGTTATACTCAATATTGAAATATTAAAATTCAAATATCAAATAAATCGTTTTTTAGGGAAATATGGAAATAAAGACAGGAAGGTCGTTCGAGAATAACTGCAATCATGAAAAATCCAGAATGCCTGGAATATCTTAAAATAGCTGTTTGAGGCACCATTACAATTTCAGACTGTTGATAAGGGGGTGTATGTCAGAATTTAGCTTTCAGAAATACTTCAGAACTTCAGACACATTATTCATGTATGTACTGAAACAGAACTTTGAACGCCTCACTGCTAAACGTTTACAGAAGAGCGGACGGAAGAGCTGATTATATATGTTAGAGACATTCATAGAAATTTGCAGAAAATAGAGAGACTCATTGGAGGTTCCTGGTTCTGAGACAGTGACTCTGGGATCACCAACAGGATTCTACAGCTTTCCAGCGATGATGAAAGTCTAATGCTGAGTAAATGTCAACAAAACTATCATGATAGGATTTTGTATCCACTTAACTGATTGTTGTAGATAATGAATTTGACGGAACATCAGCTTCAGCGAAAGAATTTAGTACAGAATTCGACTTAGACCCCATTTCTATAAAAAGGCAGAGAATAAGCAGATAACGATGACAAGTTGAATTGTATGAATTCACTATGAAGTAACACTAGCTTCGGCTAAAGAATTTAGTACAGAATTCGACTTAGACCCCATTTTTTATATAAAGCCAAAGAACAAGCAGATAAAATTGGCAAGTTGAATTGTATGACTTCACTATGAAGTAACATTACCTTCAACTAAAGAATTTAGCACAGAATTCGACTTGGAACCCATTTTTATAAAAAGCCAAAGAACAAGCAAGTAAAGATGACAAGTTAAATTGTATGAATTCACTATGAAGTAACATTAGCTTCGACTAAAGAATATAGCACAGAATTCGACTTACACCCCATCTTTTAAAAAAATCAAGGACAAGCGGATGCCATGTTGAATTATACGAATGCATTGTCAAGGTTTTAAAATACAGATGACCCAACAGGAGAAAGATTCTTTTTTTTTCTTAATCATGTGTTCCGTTCACTACTCGACACAGGTGTTAATTCAGCTTTAGGTAGAAATGTCCAATTATAAAGTTACAGCAACACTTGACGAATGTTTTAGATAGCATGAAAAAATTACATAGATAGAAATGAACTGGGATTATCAGACGAAGATCTGAAGAATAAGCTTAAGGAATTAACATATGTGATCTCTTTTACTGAGATGATTATGTGTGATCTCTCGACTGAACTACGCGTTACAATTATTATTATTATTATTATTATTATTATTATTATTATTATTATTATTATTATTATTATTCAGAGGATGAAACCGATTATATAGAACAAGTCCGCAGGGTCATTGACTTGAATTTCGTATTATTATTATTATTATTATTATTATTATTATTATTATTATTATTATTATTATTATTATTATTATTATTATTATTATTATTATTATTATTATTATTATTATTATTATTATTCAGAAGATTAAACCTATTCAGGTGGAACAAGCCCACCACAGGGGCCACTGACTTGAAATTCAAACTTCCAAAGAATAGGGTGTTCATTAGGAAGAAGAAAGAGGAAGTAAAGGGAATTACAGAAAGAAGAGATACCACTCATTAAAAAATAGATTCATTAATAGATAAATCGATGAAAGTTCATTAAAATGCAAAAAGAATTGCAGAGGAATGATTTCCTGGAAATGAAAGACTTCCGATAAAAGCCGTTAGATTCTTCGGCAACAATAAGTTACTGGATGTCTGCCAAGTCTGTGGTTTACATTGAGAATATTAACGATACCTACAACTCTGAGAGAGAGAGAGAGAGAGAGAGAGAGAGAGAGAGAGAGAGAGAGAGAGAGAGAGAAACTAAAACTTACATAAACCAGACTGACATTTTGGGTTTATCATCCCATATGAAATGGTAGTTTGTGTATTATAGTCAGGATTAAATACCATGTTTACTTCTGTAAATGAAAGTTGAGGTATAGATTTAGTTAGGATATTTCGTGTTATCGATTACAAAGTACACACGTACACACACACAGAAATGGTGTGTGTTTAGATATTTGTCATTTGAAATGACTTTTAAACTTATCTGTTTATTTATTTTCTTTGTTTCAATCCCCAGTAACCTGGGGATTGTAACGCCAGTTTTAGTAGCTTTAATCAATCAATCAATATGTTCTTATTAGATTTTTATTCACTTTGTTCTTGGTTTTTTTCATCATGGATATACCATTTGGTCATATTTCATAAACGTCACATAAAGTTTTATCTTAGTTGTATTTGAGTCATGAATAAATGTCAATCAGGAAACTAGCAATAGGTTGTCCATAGGTCAATATTATTAATGTTAATAGTATTTTGTAGGAATGGATATAGTCATCTGAAAATACAAATCAATAATTACAGTCCTTTGTAGGGTTAGAGAACTGAAAATAAAAATGAATCATTTTAGTGCTTTGTAGGAATGGAAATAGTCAACCGAAAATACAAAATCATTTGATTTTAATCACATTCGTCAAAAGAAAAAAACAGGCGATTACAAGCAAGGCCAATTAAGAGCCTTCACTGCTAGCCTTGAAGTTCTACCTTGAATATTAATAAACGTCTTCTATATGCTGCTGTCACTTCCTTTAAACTAGAGGGAACGGCGGCGTGGCGGATTTAATGGTCGGGGCGGGGGGGGCGGGGAGCACCCTCTTACGCGCCCCCCTCCCCCCTCATGGATAGAATAATGTGTAAATCTCAAAAAGCTATAACTCAATTTTGATAGTGTGTACCAACTGCATACAAGTAAAATATTGACAGAAACCCTGGAAATAAAATGATATTATAATCTTTTGTTTTTGCTTCATGCTTGCATTTAATGCTTGTATTTGCCAAAGCAACTTTACCTGCTACTAATCTCTCTCTCTCTCTCTCTCTCTCTCTCTCTCTCTCTCTCAGTACATACAATATACATGTGCATATTATGTGAATCATGTGTGTGCAAACATATATAAATATTGGTAAGTACCGTGTGTGTTAATATGTTACATATACTATATATATATATATATATATATATATATATATATATATATATATATATATATATATATATATATATATATATATATGAGTGGTGACAATTCTTTTACAACAGAATGCCATCTAATAAGCCCATAAAAACGCCAAAATACAGAAATAAAGTACTATATTTCAGAGACTGCTGTCTCTCTCTTCAGGTAGGTAATGAATGAGAAAAGTTGCAGAAATGGCAGTATTTATACCAAAAGATCCATCCACAGGTAAGCCGTTTAACTAGGTCACCCCAGTTGATAATTTCTCTTTAATCTTCTTAAGCGTTGGTTGAAGGAAGATATTATCAGTGACATCTGGATCCCAGGCGCCTTTTGCGATGTTCGTTACCTATCTTTGTTTAATCAAGGCCGACTCCATAGATAATCCAGTGAAAGGTTTCTAGATCAGTCACTGAGAAGAAGTGTCAAGTCCTTCTTCTCCCACTTTGATTTTCTGAAGATCAATGGATATTTTTTTTTTTCTTTGTTTTCTTATTTTGAATTTATAAGGCATTTACGTTTACGAGAAATCACAAACTCATTCTCATTACAAGGTTTTAATTTCTGTCTTTAAATTAGGATAAATTCTTAGTTACCTGATACGCAATGTTAACACATTTAAATGGCATAGGTTATGTGAGGAAAAAGTACTGGCAAGTTTGAATGCATATATTTGTTGAAATAATCATTCTGTCACAATATACAATATATGAAGATAAAGACGCGGCAAATATAGCAGCTTTGGTTAAGCAGTATCGGTCACAATTCGTAAATTTCACTTTCACGATTTCAGCAGTTAACGGATAAGATACTTCGGATCTTTCCTAGTTAGTGACCCCCGGGGGTTGTAGCCCCGTATGTATCCACCTTTGCTGAGGGTTTAGTACCATCCCGTTGGGGATTTTTTTAACCCGGTATGTATCCATCGTTGCAGCTTGTTTAGTATAAGCCCGTTGGGGATTTTTTGAAACCCAGTACGTATCCACCTTAGTGGCATATTTAGTACCAGCCCACTGGGGATTTTATTTACCTGGTATGTATCCACGTTTGTGGCGTGTTTAGTATCAACCCATTGGGAATTACCCGGTATGTATCCACCTTTGGCATGTGCATAGTAGCCCCTTGGGGGTTTTTTTTTAACGGTATGTACCCACCTTTGCTGCATGTGCAGTATAGCCCCTTGGGGATTTTTTTTTTTATCCCGGTATGTATCCACCTTTGCTGCATGTGCAGTAGTAGCCCCTTGGGGATTTTTGTTTTTTTTTTTTATCCCGGTATGTATCCACCTTTGCTGCATGTGCAGTAGTAGCCCCTTGGGGGGGATTTTTTTTTTTATCCCGGTATGTATCCACCTTTGCTGCATGTGCAGTAGTAGCCCCCTTGGGGATTTTTTTTTTTTTATCCCCGTATGTATCCACCCCTTTGCTGCCATGATGGGCAGTAGTAACCCCTTTGGGGGATTTTTTTTTTTTTTATCCCGGTATGTATCCACCGTTTTTTGCTGCAATGTGCAGTAGTAGCCCCTTGGGGATTTTTTTTTTTTTTATCCCGGTATGTACCCACCTTTGCTGCATGTGCAGTAGTAGCCCCTTGGGGGATTTTTTTTTTTATCCCGGTATGTATCCACCTTTGCTGCATGTGCAGTAGTAGCCCGGTGGGGATTTTTTTAAAAACCCGGTATGCAATCTGCCTTTGCTGCGTCTTTAGCACCAGCCTGTTGGTGATGACTGTAAAAACATAAACAAAAGACTGTAAATATCATAAAGATAAAGACCCTGAAGAGATATTAGTCCTAGATGAAGACCCCCCCCCGAACTTTGGTGGGGGTCAATGTCTAGGAAAGATCCGATATTTCTAAGACTGAAATATCATTTGCATGAAGATAATATCAACAAAAGTTAGTGAGACTATTTATTTTTATGGCTGGGGACAGAGTGAAAAATGCTATTTAAATTTTCACCAGGATCTATTACACTAGGACTAGGGTACTGTGGCGCTTCTCTTGAGAGTCAGTGGCTCTCAGCACTGGCGCCTTCAAGAAGCTGGTAATAACTGTTGTTTGCGTCTCTTCATAAAGTTTTCAACGACCTTTTGAACGTTCAAGATCAAAGAGCCTTTGGACGTAAGCACTTTCCTCTTATTAAAAAAAGAATTATGTTTCTAAAGGCCAGAATAATTACAGTTGCCCTTCCTAATAATGCATATGATGATGATTCCATGGTATTAGTTATAAAATTGAGACAGAGAAAAGTACACCGACCTTTACTCTTGGCAGGATGTTTGTCGCCATACATATAGTATTACATACTACATGTCATTTGTGTTAACATAAAGGAAGAGATTCTTATACATACGTAAGGTTTCTGAAAATCAACAGACGTTTCCAGCATAGTACTACCCATCGCCTTTTTAGAGAGGCTGAACTGAATTCACAAAAATGAAGCGTTAAAAACAAGTTACCTGTCAAACCGAAAGAAGCTCATTTTCGATTTGAAAATAGAAGGAATTATTGTTAAATAAAAACGAAAGCCAACCTTTGAACCTTCCTCAGAAGAGGGGAAACGTGAGGAGGAAAGAGTTGAGCAATCCACCCTCAACATTTCAGCGACCTGCTCAGTGCTCAGACGCCCTTGAGGTTGAGACAACGACGCTTTCATGAAAGACAGAGCTGAAAGTCTCCCCCCCCCCACCACACGACCCCCACCATTTGGAAAGGGGAGTGGCAGATTATGACAGGGGGGAAGATGGTTGTAATGGATAATGTTTGCAAATATAATTTCGTTGTAAGGTTGTGCGATAATTGGCTAAACAAGATCCCTGTTCAGCTTTCTCTCTCTCTCTCTCTCTCTCTCTCTCTCTCTCTCTCTCTCTCTCACACACACACAGCATCCATAACCTAGATATTGCTACGCCAATTTTAGTAACCATAAATCAATCTCTCCTCCCCCCACCTCGCTCTCTCTCTCTCTCTCTCTCTCTCTCTCTCTCTCTCACACACACACACACACACACATACGCACGCAAACACACACGTACACATCCGATGGAATAACAATTAATCAAAGATGATTATAAGCACAGTTAAACTATGAAATTAATCAGGAAGGTAATTATCTTATTCACAGAATACTGTAGAAAAAAATAATTAAATAACCCTACTGACTTAGGTCTATACACATGCTTCTATGAACAAAATTTACGTACTTTAAATGTCATAGTCTCTACTAAAGGTTCTTAATTAGAGGAAAGCTGCCGAGATGTGTTTTTAATTAATTTTTAATAAAAGCCCGCGGAGGAAATATAAGGAAAGACAAAGCGTCCACACGTTTATCATTTGTAATTAGTGTTTAGAAGCATTGTTGTTTTTTGAGGTTCATGATATATAATATATAAAATATAATATATATTATATAATAAATAATATATATTTTATAATATAATATAATATATAAAATATACTATATAATATATAGTACATAATATACAATATACAATATAAAATATACAATATCAAATATAAAAATATGTAATATGTAATATGATATATAATAAATATCTATATACTATAAGATAATATAATATAATAATATATATATATAATAAGAATATATATATATATATATATATAATATTAATATAATATATATATGATATATAATATAATATATAATATATATATTAATATATAATATATATATAATATATAATATAATAATATATATTATATAATATAATATATATCTATAATATATAATATATAAATATATATATAAATATTATATAATATATATATATATACTATAATATATAATACCTAATATAATTAATAATATAATATATAATATAATACAAATATATAATAAAACAATTAAATAATACAATATATAATAATATAATGTATAATATATATATAAAAATAAATATACAACATATGATCCTTATCATGATATAAAGGGTACTAAGTTCAATTCAGTATTATAATTTTATAGGCCTAATGCTTAAAATAAAAGAAAGAAGAAAAAAAGTGACCTGGAAAGATCCAGAGTAAACGATGCGAGATAAGGAGAGAGAGAGAGAGAGGAGAGAGAGAGAGAGAGAGAGAGAGAGAGAGAGGCCATGACTCATAAGTGAATCATAATCTTCTCGCGTCTCTTTGCGGGCTACGTAACTGCTCTCACCTTCTCAATTATCCCAGATCTCCAGCATCCTCGCGCGAATGGCAGCGAATTCAGTTATCTCTCTCTCTCTCTCTCTCTCTCTCTCTCTCTCTTCTCTCTCATTCGAGGCCTTCGTTTTTGCAAATCGTCTCTGCCTTTATTAAACAGTCGGTGGCGAGGTCGTCACGGGGCTTCTTGATAGATTGAAAAGCAGACATCTCATGGCCACATATCCACGTACGTAGGCTAATGTTTTGGAAATTACTTTACGAAAGGCCTCATCTACAGTTCTCCAGTCTCCAGTTGACGAATGTACATGGCAGTGTTCGTTATATTGTTTTTTCGCTTACTCGGGGAGTAAGCCTACAAACTACATTGTTGTTGTTCTTCTTCTTCTTGTTGGGACGAATAGGACAGGTATAAGGAAAAGCTTAAGAATGTCTGAAAAGGTGTTTCGCGTCGAGTTTAAGATACAGGAATTTTAGGATAGGATATCTATGATTTATTTATTAGAATGAAAATGTAAAAAATAAATAACATGCATGTTCAACAGCACAATAAAATTATTTCTAATAAGATCTAGCTTATTTATCTAAATTTTTGTTGGTGAAACATGGCTCTATTCGACAGTAGATTTTAGCACGTTTTTATTTACGTTAAAATTAAGAATATAATGTTTACAACTTCTGAGTGAGAAGAAAATCTTGCACGCGTCCCAAGTAAGCTGAGGGTTAGATCACATCCTGTTTTCTCTGGAGCTGACCCCTGTTGGTGAAAAGGACTTTTAATACGTCATTTATTATAAATACTTACGTAATAAACACCCCACCCACCCACCCACATACATACACACACGTACACACATATTATATATATATATATATATATATATATATATATATAATATATATATAGTGGTGCTTATATATATTAATAGTTCTCAGCATTCAATTATAAAGTGTCCAGAAAGAGTACATGATGCAAGATTTAAAAGGCCAAGTTTATTGCATATGATACGTTTCGCACCTACATCTGTGTGCATCATCAGTTTGTGAATAAAATACAAAGACATATTATAGACAATTATATAAAATTACAAGGAATTCACAATTTTAAAAAATAAAGTCTAAAAAAGTTTAAAAAGAGCAGTAATCCTTGCACTATTTGATCGTTTTTTAACTTTAAAGATCGCCTGCAGCACTTCATGAGATCCAACGTTATTTATAAATTCACATGCCCTGGATGTCCGGGCTCTTACGTTGGATCGACTCGGAGGTTGCTGAGGGTCAGATATTGTAGCCATTTAGGCTTTAGCTTCCGTACAGGTCAGAGGATAAAACAACCAGAATTTTCCAATATCAGAAACCACTCTATAATATGCAAAACTGAAATTCAAAAAGAACACTTTACAATAATTGATTATGTTAAACATCCTGACCAACTAACAACGTTGGAGTCGTTATACATTAAAAGACTGGTGCCCTCATTAAACGGTAATTTGTCCTCGTCACCTCTGTACCTGGCATAGTTGTTGTCGCTTCTCTCTGCCAATTGTAACTCATTCCATCTTCACTTCTGATCATGGACGGTCGGTGGTTTTACTAGTCTCTTTTTATTTACTGCTCTTTTTAATCTTTTTTTAGACTTTATTTTTTAAAATTGTGAATTCCTTGTAATTTTATATGATTGTCAATAATATGTCTTTGTATTTTATTCACAGACTGATGATGCACACAGATGTATGTGCGAAACGTATCATATGCAATAAACTTGGCCTTTTAAATCTCGTATCATGGACTCCTTCTGGACACTATATAATATTATAATATAATAATTATTATATATATAATAATATTATATATATATATATATTGTATGTATATATTATATATATATATATATATATATCTATATATATATATGTATGTATATATATATATTATATATATATAATATTATATATATATTATATATATATATTATATATATACATATATATATATATATATATGATATATAATATACATATATAATATATATATATATAATATATATATAATATATATATGTATATATATATATTACATATATATATGTATATATATATATATATATAGTACTATATATATATATATATATATATATATATATATGATACATTACTATACTATATACACACAGACACACACATGCACACAACAAACACACATACGAGTAAGTATATATATATATATATATATATACAGTAGTACCTCAGGATACGAAATTAACCCGTCCGTTCCGAAGTGCCCTCGTAACCTGATTTTTTTGTATCTTGAACCACATTTTACATGTGAATTGCCTAATTCGTTCCAAGCCCTACAAAAACACACCAGTAAATTTTATAATAAAGCTAATTTGACCAATAAACAATGAAATAGAACAATTTAGACCATTCAATACCTAACTTAAACTACATATACTACTAATATGTACTACATACCTGTAAATAAAATGTATTAGTGTACATGGTACAAGAAATGCTGTACGTACATTATGTACGTATGTAGTAAAATGTGGAACCTTACCTTTCGAGTGAGGTGATCTCCGAAAGTGGCGACAGAGGAGGAATGGCAGAAAACATGAACACTGAACTGTACGAAACACATAAAAAAATGACAGGAAACATTAACACTAAACTTTACAAAACACATTAACAAATGGCAGAAAACGTTAACACTTAACTTTACAAAAAACTTAAAATTAGATTTTTTTTTGTCTTTTTTTTATTTTTACATTTTTTATGTTATTATACTTTACGTTTTTTACAAAATTTCAATTTCTTCACCACTTTCAACTTTCTGTTTTTTCATATCACTTGGCTCTTCCTGTTTGCTTACTCCTGCTAAAGGCCTCTCTAAAAAATAACAATCCAAGGAAGATTGCTTCTGCCTGCTTTTCACAATGTTCCTGAAACGACTCAGGCAAACGTCATCAAACTGCGCAAGCATACGACCCGTGTAAGCCTTTTCGGGGTGTCTCTTTTCTACAAATGATTGCACCCTATGAAAAGCAGCTAGAGCATCCTTAGGGTCGTCGTCCTCCTCCTCGCCGCTGCTAGAGAACTCTTCCTGAACGACGTTATGTTGCATGGCCTCCAACTCCTTCAGGTCATCCGTCATAAGCTCCTCTTGGTGCTCCTCGAGAAGATCATTGATGTCGTCCTCGTCGACAACCAGCCCCATGGACTTGCCGAGTGCAACGATCTCATCAAGATCTGGTTGCGAAACAGTTTCAGGATCATCAACTGTTTCTGAATCTGCATCAGCTTCACCCACGTTGAATCCCTCGAAGTCTCAGGCGGATACGGCATCAGGCCAGAGTTTCCTCCACGAAGAATTCAAAGTTCACCTCGAAACCTCCTGCCAAGCTTGATCGATGAGTCGGACGCATATCACAACATCGAAATGCTCCTTCCAAAATTCATGCAAGGTGAGGTTTGTGGTATCGGTGATGTCAAAACATCTCTTGAAAAGATGCTTCGTATACAGCTTCTTGAAGTTCGATATCACTTGCTGGTCCATGGGCTAGAGGAGAGGGGTGGTGTTAGGCGGAAGATAAAGAACCTTGATAGAAGAATACTCCGCTAGGATATCTTCCCTGAGGCCAAGAGGGTGAGCAGGGTCATTGTCCAACACCTGCAAACATTTCAGAGGGAGCAATTCTCTTCCAAGAATTTCTTCACTGTCGGGCCAAAACACAGATTTACCCACTCTGTGAACAAACTTTAGTGGGCCTTGAAGGCTCGAGGAGTCTCGGAATTATAGACAAGTAGGGGCTTCACCTTGCAATCCCCACTGGCGTTCGAAGAAAGTGCGAGCGTAAGCCTGTCTTTCATAGGGTTATGCCCGGGTAGCTTCTTCTTTTCCTCCATGATGTACTTCCGACGAGGCATTTTTTTCCAAAAAAGGCAAGTCTCATCACAGTTGAAGACTTGCTGAGAACTGTAGCCTTCGTTGATCGTCATCTCGTCGTACGTCTTAATAAAGGCTTCGGCTGCTTTCGTGTCCGAGCTGGCAGCCTCCCTATGCCGCACCACCGAATGGATGCCAGTCCGTTTCTGGAATTTTTCAAACCACCCACGAGAAGTATTGAAGTATGGGGTTGGCGTCAATGTCCCTTCTCCTCCGTCGTCTTCGGCCTGAGCAATCAAATTTCCGAAAATAGCACTGGCCTTGTGGCAGATTGCCGTTTCAGTTATTGTATCGCCAGCGATTTCTTTGTCTTTTATCCATACAAGAAGCAGCCTCTCCATCTCATCGTGCACGTGGCTCCTCTTGTTGGACAAAATAGTCACGCCCTTGGAAGGTGTAGCTGCTTTGATGGCTTCCCTCTGCTCAAGTATGGTGCCTATCGTCAACGGATTTCAGCTGTATTCCTTAGTGATCACACTCAACCGCATGCCAGCCTCATACTTCTTGATAATCTCCATCTTTGCCTCCATAGAAAGCATCCTCTTCTTTCCATGAACTTCAGCAACTTTCTTGGGACCCATGACTATACGTACGTAATTAAGTTACTAATTAAGTTCTCACACAACACGATAAAGTACAAAGCGAAATCATTAACATGAATTTACGTTAACAAACGAAATCGTATATGAACGAATGAATTCCGTGTGGATACGATAATGATGCTGCTACGGAGTGACCATAGAGCGCCTTTACGTAGATGCATGATGAGAGAGATGCTGACCAATAGGAGAGCAGGATCTTACGGCGGTGACTAGCATCAGGAACCAATGGGAGAGCGGGAGGATGGTGGGGGTGAATCTCGGGACTTTACAGCAACAACCTTTCGTAACCTGAATTATTTTTGTATGCAGAGGCAAAAAAATCTTCGTATTTGCTTTTGTAACTTGAATTTTTCGTAAGTTGGGACTTTCGTATGGCGAGGTTCCACTGTGTATATATATATATATATATATATATATATATATATATATATATATATATATATATATATATATATATGTATATATATATATATATATATATATATATATATATATATATAATATATATACTATATGATATATGTATATATATCATATATATATATATATATATATATATATATATATCTATATATATATGTGTGTGTGTGTGTGTGTGTGTGTGTGTGTGTGTGTGTGTGTGCAAACACGTGCTTAGAGAGATTATGAATTAGTATTTGGAATACATGAGATTCCCAACTTGGTCAACTGATTGTTCATAATTTGTTAATCAGTTCTAAACAACTTGTACTGATATTATTTTATTTAATTAACAGAATGATAAATAAAGAGAGGCGCGTTCCTTACGAGCGATTGAAAGACTACGTGTGCCAAAAACATTAGTGAACATTTCATAGAATACATCACTAGCTTTTCTGCGCTATAGGATAATTAGTCAACTCGGAATTTTGTAAACGTTAAATAAATGTGAAAAAAGAAAGAAAACAAAGTAAAATAAAGAGGAAAGCTGTAAATAAATAAAGAATAACAATACCAAACGATTAGATACATACGAAAGGGGATGGCAGTTGTAAAATTAAATTAAAATAAGTCAGAACTGAGATGAAGGAATAAGGAATCATACCATCATCTACTCGTAAACCTACGAGCATCGCTATTCATAACCACGGTCTAGGTATATACCTAGACCGAGTTCATAACATCATCAGGATATTTGTTTCACAGTTGGGCAGTTAAAGACTAGAAAGACTTATGGTACCTACTGGGTAATTTAACACTGAATTGCAGGTAGTAATAGCTTACGAAACAACATTGCAACATCCTGAACTACATACGTCTGTCAAGATATAAGCTATGATGTAATGTTGTGAGTTGCATGCAAGATTCCTATAGAATAAACACAAACATTAATAGTACCACACCTTGAATCATATGCAACTCCGGACACATGAACAAGAATGTTGTACTTTGAATTGCATTCAGTAATATTACCAGCACAAACAATAATGTTTAGAATTACTTGCAATAATTCTAGGTGCATAAGCAACATTATGATATTGTGAATTATATGTAATAACTCACAATCCATAAGCAATAATGAGACGGTGAATGTTATGCTTTTACTCCAGAATCATAAACAGTAACTCTAAAGGCATAAGCAACCCTGTTCATTTTTAAAAATACTGATAAAAACGACATTGCAAATCATTTAATGAGCAATTAAGGGAAATTTGGAAGCAAGGCACTGGTTTATTAGAAACTGGAAGAGTGAATTAAAAAAAAGGACACTTTATCTACATATGAGAAATGGAAAACAAGAAATTAAAGTCAAGAGTGATATATGATAACTATGTGTTTATAGGTATCCTAAGAGCCTCAAACAGCACTGCAACTGGACATGAAAAAAGTCTTTGAAAATAAACAAAAATATAAAGTGTGCTTTTGTGGAAATAAAAAGAAACCTCTATTTCATTTCTTATTTCCAGGTTACAGGTAAGAAGGGGTAGAATGATAACCTCAGCTACCATAAGAGAGAAAAAAATCTTGATGGAAGCGGTAGGAAAGGTACTTATTTAGCGAGAGAAATACAGAATGGAAGAAAAGCAGAAAAGGAATCAGACTAACAAATGCGAATAAGAATTAGAAGGGCCGTTACAAACCTGATACATCAACTTTTTACCTTGCTTACCCTACTACTACCAATTGCCGCCGTCGTTTCAGACGGAAGTTTCCTATGGTGGTGCAATAGGTATGTTTTCTCTATTTACTTTAGTATTTAGTTATTAACGTTTGGTATGAAAGTCCCTTGAGCACTATCGTGATTGCATGACTGATTTTATGAGAGAAATAACGTATAATGTCAACTAAGACGGATGTTGTTATCAAGGAAACCATTTGGTAGGCAAGCTACCCGTCGGCTGCCTGTAACGTATACCTTTATCCATAACAATGAAGTCGGCATTAAAATTAAATTTACTTGGGTATGATTTCACCTTAAACCCGTACAGAATTTTAGATTTAAATTAGATTAACCAAATCAATAAGACTGCAGACTACTAGGACGACCATCAGTTTCGGTAACTTACTTAGGTTCCGTGCAAAAGGGGCGCCGTGCTACCAACCTTAGGTATAAGTATAAAAGTAAGAACATAAAAGACGTTGAATATCATAAACACAAACAAAAGGCCTAAATTTTAAAGAAATGAGGAAATGGCGGTAAATAAAGCCTACTAGGTAATCAATGGTCGCCGACCGGCGGTTACCAGGCAGTGGTAGCCTAGCTAGTAGGCTAGGAGTCTTCAGTAAGGCTACGAACTCTGCTACACCTAACCTAACCTAGGACACTAAGTCCTTTCCCTAGTGCTTGATTTTAGTTTGAAAACCTCAGTCCCGTGAGTGCACCCCATGTGGTACACTGTAGGCATTACTTGGGTTACCTACATTCTTTCAAATCTTGAATTTCAGGTCAATACTAGGTATCCCCTGCGGATTGTCCCTTGTGAATAGTGTTCATCATCGGAATGTAATAATAAAAATGATAATAATAATGATAAAGACTATTCCCCCCATAAATGTATAGGAATTCTTATATTTTAAACTTGATGTATACTAATTATTACAGATTGAGGAAACATTTAAGATGACTGAACTGGAGTATGATGCTGATGACAATTTGGGAGAGGAAGATGAGGAGGGAGGTTCATGGATGTTTGGAGGGCGAGCAGCAAGTGTGTTTCTCATAGATGCATCGAAATCGATGTTTGATCCACCCTCCAACAGTGGAGATGATGATGATGATACACCATTCAAAAAAGCCATGAGGGTAAGAGTGAAGTTTACAAGGGTATTTTTGTTGGATTAAAAACATTGTTCTATTTTATTTACAGAGGGTCATCTATAATGTTCAGTTTTCTGGACTATGTTTTCAGGGCATAGGGGGAAACATCACAACAGGCCAACCCATATCACGGTAGACGGGTCTTATTCACTCGATATTTAATTGGTGAAACATGAATACAATTGCAACTCTATGCATACCATTTAAAAGACTGAAGTTTCGTCAACATATTGTGATATATGAAAGCCCCATACGAACTAAAATAAGCATGTGAGCTCTTCGTAAAATATGTTTTCAAGGCAGTTTTGAAATCCAATATGGCGGCTACGTTTTTCATGGACGGTTCTCATCAGTGACGGCGACCATCTTTCCCCAGCCTTCCCAGCACTCATTTGAACAATGTTAGCGTATGTATGTAACGTTTATTGATCTTACTCAAGATTGCAGTTGTAATCAGCACAATAAAACAACATTTTGTTGCCTATATTAGTGAAAGTATGAAACTTGTTATTCCCGGGGTTATGGTTGGAACTGAATTCATTCTTACCTTGTAATAAATCGGCGGTTTTATCCGTAGTGTCTTACCGAACAATTATAGAGCCGTGATTTCCACGAGCGGCAGGATACTAAATTCAAATTTAGCGCGCGGCGTCGCCAACACTGGTGGTGTATGACGTCATCTACCCTCCACCCCTCGCGGGAGAACCAGGTACAACTGCCCAGGTGAATTCAATTCTTTTCCTGCCGGCGTCCGTGAACATCGGTGGTCGGTGCGGTTGGATGACTTTGCTTCGCTTTTTTTTTCTGGTGGAATTGATCTTCGGAATTGGTGAAGTACTCTTTTTTGGCGTTGTTGTTATTTTGCTTTTTATTTAGGCGTTGCCATGTCGGATTCTAGTCCGTCGGGAGTTAGGGTTTTGCATCTCAGGATGTAAAACTAGATTATCCAAGTTAGAATATGATTCTCACACTAAATGTGTTAAGTGTAGGGGACAGGTTTGTTCAGCAGATCGAACATGTAACGAGTGTAGTGATTGGACTGATTCTCAATGGAAGTTTTTTAGTTCATACTCGGAGAAATTAGCTAAAGACAGAATTAGAAAAGCAGCGCTTAGGGAAAGTAGACTTAGCTCTGCTTCGTCTTGCGATGCATCTGTTCCTTCTGTTTCTCCTCAAATTGTTATGTCTCCTTTAACTACACCTCCTATTCCTCCTACTAATCCCACTTCTCCGGCTTCCCGTGTAGTTTCTTCCGACACCATTGCCAGTCTGGAATCGAGGTTAGATCAGAAATTTTCGGTACTAGCGAATACGGTTTTGCAACTTGGTAATTCAGTTAAGACGTTTTTGGAGAAAGCGACCTCAGGTAAGAGTGTAGTTGAGGGTGCGTCTGTCTGTCCTGACACGTCTCCTAGACAAAGGTCACTGTCCAGCTCCCCCGCACCGGGGAGAAGACATACCGGAAGTCCACGGGAGTCGATCGGGATTTGCCCCACAGGACAGGCGCCTCTCTTGTTTGAGCCTGTTGCGCCTCAACAGGGCTCGGTTAAGCGTTGGAAAGGTGTTGCGGTCAGACGCCTTTCGAATGATTCAAGCGATTCGTCTCCGGTCGCGCGGCGCTCTTGGCGAGATTGCGCCCGTTTTCGCGTCCCTTAAAGAGGCGTTCAGGCGCCGATTCTTCGCCTCCTCCAGTCAAGCGGTAGAAGGAGCCTGAGAGTAGGGTTGCGCCGCGGCCGTTAGCGGCTCGTTCGTCGCCTCAATCTGTGCCTTTTTCGGCGCCATCTACTAGTAGAGATTGTGGTTTTAGCGCTGTAGCTAGCAGTTCTAAGGGTGTTTCTTTAGGCGCTTTTTCGTCTGTTACGCCTGATGCGCCTGTTTCGCCTCGAATTTCGGCGGTTCTCCGAGCGAGGCGCAAGTAGTTTTTCCGCCTCCTGCTGAACATTTAGGCTCTTCCAAGCCTACGTTAACTGTTTTGAAATTCGTCTCTGGCGCCTTTGCGCAAGCAGTTAGAGATGTTAACCAACTGGATGAATGAGTCCAAGGGTGGTTCGAAACCTTCAGATCCGGTTGTAGTTCCGTCTACTTCTTCGGCGGTATCGGAGAATGAAGAAGAAGTAGAGGAGGAGGATTCACATCACCTCTCGTGTTATTCACGTCTCCTTAGATTTCTTCTGGTATCTTATCCAGATTATTTTGAGAAAGCGGCTCCGCGCTCCCCAACTTCGACTTTTTTGATGAGGAGGAAAAACTTCAGACCCTCTCCTCCCAAAAACTTGTTTCTATCTAAAGCGGTTAGACATTCGTTGAAAGAGACGGAGAAATGGATGTCTATGAAAAGAGACTTAGGGAAGGCTCTTTTTGCTTACCCTCCCTCTAATGTTGCTTCGTAAGAGGTATAGGTTTTATGTAACTGGGGAAGCTCCTTCTCTGGGAGTTTCTGCCTCTCCCAGGGAGACTTCTCCCAGTTTTAATCGACTCCTCTAGAAGATCTGCTTTCGACGCAGCGAAAGTTTTCTTTACAGCGCCTGAGTTGGACCACGTTGTAAAGAATCAATTTAAACTTTTGGAAGTCTTTAGCTTCCTTGATTGGACTATTGGCGCTTTAGCGGCCAAGATCGAAGACTGTCCTTCTCTTTCCCAGGAGTTAGCGGAGGATTGGATTGGTGTTCTGTCCTGTGCGGACAAATCCATTAGGGATGGATGGGATGAGTTAGCTTCGCTCATCGCCTTTGGTACCCTTAAGAAAAGGCAACTTTTGGTGCTCCTTTGCTTCTAAAAGGGTTACGTCCCAACAGAAGTCTGCTCTCGTGTTTGCTCCTTTTGTGAAGATAACCTCTTTCCAGACGATGTAGTGTTGTCAATTTCGTCTGCGCTAGATAAGAAATCTACTTCGGATTTACTGGCACAGTCTACTAAGAGACCTAAAAGCTCCTGTGGAGACTGTTCCTTCGGTTTCTCCTCTGGCCCAAGCGCCTTTTCGAGGGAGAAACCCAAGCGCTTCTTTCGGCCGAAATCACAATTTTGCGACCTCAGTCTAAGGCCTCGGCCAAGGTTAACAAACCTTCCAAATGAAAGCTCGTTTCTTCATGCACCAGTGGGAGCCAGGCTGGCTCTGTTTTGGGAGGGAATGGGAAAACAGAGGAGCAGAAGCCTGGGTAGTGCAAGTACTCAAGTTCGGCTATCGTATTCCTCTCGTTTCACCTCCCTCGCTCTCACCTGTGCCAATTCCAATTCCAGGCATACTCTCCGGGCTCAGACAAATTTCTGGCGCTAGCCGCAGAAGTGGAAGCGCTTGTTCTCAAAGAAGCGATGAACAGATAGAAGGGGATTTTCCTCCAGGCTTTTACAATCGCCTTTTTGTAGTTCCCAAGTCATCAGGGGCTGGAGGCCGGTTTTGGATGTGAGCGCCCTGAACTTGCATGTCCGATAAAACAAAATTTCATATGGAGACCACTCGGTCGGTTTCTGGAGTTCCATCAGACAGGGGGATTGGATGGTCTCCTCTCTTGGACATGCAAGACGCTTATTTTCACATTCCGATACATCGCGAATCTCGAAGTACCTGAGGTTCATGTTCGAAGGCAAGGTGGTTTTCAGTTTCGGGCGCTTTGCTTCGGACTAGCGACCGCTCCTCAAGTTTTCACCATGGGTTCTATCCCGATAGGAAGCTGGCTACACATATTAGGAGTAAGAATCTCCCTCTATCTGGACGATTGGCTTCTCCGGTCGGAATCAGAGAGTCGGTGCATGAAGGACCTTGGAACAACTCTGGATCTTGCCAGAAAGTTAGGAATTCTGGTCAACAAACAGAAGTCCCAGTTGGTTCCATCTCAGAGCATCCTTTATTTGGGGTTTGGGGATGATTCTGAATGCTCAAGTTTTTCGGGCTTTTCTGTCCCCGAAGAGGGTGGGTTCAAGGCTGTCTGGAGACAGTTCAGGAGTTCTTGGACAAAAAGGTAAGTTCTGCCAATCAGTGGATGAGGCTCCTGGGCAAATTGACGTCAGTGGAGAAATTTGTGACGTTGGGAAGACTGCACATGAGACCTCTGCAGTTTTTCCTGAGAGCCTCTTGGTGCAGGAAGACACAACCAGACTCGATACCTTTCCTGTCACAGATCAAATAAAAGAGGACCTAAGGTGGTGGCTCTCTCGAGCAAGGTTGGAAGAAGGGTTAGATCTACGACCATCCTCCCGAACCTACAGTTCTTTTTTCCGACGCAATCGGACACAGGTTGGGGAGCCCTACTGGGAAATCAACGGACTTCAGGAGCTTGGTCGGAGAAGGAGAAGAAGTTCCACATAATGTAAAGGAACTGTTAGCAATTTTCTTAGGGCTCAGACAGTTTCGGAGCTTAGTAGAAGGCCGAGTAGTGGCAGTGCATTCCGACAACTCCACGGCTCTCTCGTACGTGCGGAAACAGGGGGGGACTCAGTCTTTCTCTCTGTACGAAGTAGCCAAGGATCTCCTCCTGTGGTCAAACGAAGCGAAGGTTCAGCTAGTCCCGAGATTTGTTCCGGAAAGATGAACGTCCTGGCGGACGAGTTAAGTCGTCAACAGCAAGTGTTACCTCTGGAGTGGACTTTGGACAACAAGATTTGTCAAAAGAAACTTTGGCGCCTTTTGGGGGACGACCGTCAATAGACCTGTTCGCGACATCGAGGAACAAACCGTCTTCCTCTCTTTTGTTCTCCCAGTCCCAGATCCTCTAGCTTGGTCGGTGGACGCAATGCTGTTGGAGTGGTCGGGTCTGGAAGCTTATGCATTCCCTCCGTTCGGTCTAATAAGAGAGGAGCTGAACAAGTTCATGTCGCACAGCAATGTAACGCTAACGTTAATCGCTCCCTTTTGGCCCAGGAAAGAGTGGTTCCCGGACCTTCTCCAGTTGTTAGTAGACTTCCCCAGACTTCTTCCTCCAGAGAAGTGGCTTCTCAAACAACCTCACTTCAAGAGGTTCCACCAAAACTTGTCCGCTCTAGCTCTGGACAGGGTTCAGACTGTCCGGAATCTTGTCAGAGCGAAAGGATTTTCAAGAAGAGCTGCAGAAGCTATCGCTCGTTGTAGGAGAGAGTCTTCTAACAAACTCTATCAAGGGAAGTGGAGAATCTTCAGAGAGTGGTGTAGAAGTGCTAAAGTCTCTACTTCTGCGACCTCTTTAACAGAAATAGCAGATTTTCTTCTATTTTCTTAGGAACTCTAAGAAACTGGCTCCTTCGACGATCAGAGGATATAGAGCCATGCTCTCTTCGGTTTTTCGACATCGAGGTTTGGGATATTCCTCCAATTCAGATCTGTCGGACCTCATTCAGGTCTTTCGAAACCACTAAGCTCCCGCAAGATACAGTGGCTTGGAACTTAGATGTGGTGCTTAAGTTCCTCAAGGGGCCACCGTTTGAGCCTTTGAAGTCGGCTTCACTCAGGAACTTGACTAAGAAGGCACTCTTTCTTATTGCACTAGCTTCTGCTAACCCCGCGTGTCAGCGAATTGCACGCTATAGACAAAAGAGTCGGTTTCTCTCAAGGCAATGCTGTATTTTCGGTATCTTGACTTTCTAGCCAAAAATGAGAATCCTTCTAATCCTTGGCCGAGGAGTTTTGTGGTAAGGAACTTATCTGATTTGGTTGGACATGAGGAAAGAAGAAGGCTCTTATGTCCAGTCAGGGCTATTAAGCAGTATCTGTTTGCCACTAAGGGTATCAGAGGACAATCTTCTAAGCTCTGGACCTCGGTTCAAATCCCTCTCGTCCTCTTTCTAAGAATGCTATATCGTTCTTTATTAGAGAGCTTATCAGGGAAGCTCACTCGCAGTCCGAGAACGACAATCTTTCCGTTCTGAGAGTTAAAGCTCACGAGGTTAGAGCAGTGGCAACTTCTTTAGCATTCAGAAAAGAATTTATCTTTAGCTTCGATTCTTCAGAGCACGTTCTGGAGATCGAATTCGGTTTTTGCGAGTCATTATCTCAAAGAGATAGAAACGGTTTTCGAGAATTGTAAAACGTTAGGTCCTGGTGGCGGTTTCTGGCATGGTGTTGGGAGAAACGGCACAGGGGTCGTCACCTCTATGCTAACTTTTCACCTTGAATAGGTTGTCGAGTTCAAGGGAAGCTGGGGGTACTGAGTACCTGGGATACTCACCAGTCTGTTAGGTCGATTTTACAATGGTTGGGTATATATGTTTTTAAATCTGGTGTTGGTGACAAATGTTTTGTATGATTGAATTTCTGGTCTTAGCCCAGGGCAAGGGCAATCTTTGTTGTTACTATCCTCCGTCAGTCAGCCTTGACTCGCTTGAACTACGGAAGGATTCCACTCCTGTAGAGGGCTAACTTTGGTCAAATTCCAATTCCTCTACAATAGTAAGAAGAGCACCGACCAGAGGCAGTAACAGTACTGCTGTAGCTCTCTTACAATGGTAAGGTACAACAGACACCTTGAGTGTTTACTGGTATTGCAATAAATGTAACCATTTAAAAATACTAGTGGTCCACTGAAATCCCACCTTCCCATAAATTAAATGGTAATCAGCTCTATAATTGTTCGGTAAGACACTACAATAAAAATGAAATTTTCATTATTAAAATGAAGTTTTATTGTATACTTACCGAACAATTATGATTATACCCACCCTCCTCCCTTAGGCTGGACGGACGGGCAGAAAGAATTGGATTCACCTGGGCAGTTGTACCTGGTTCTCCGCGAGTGGAGGGAGATGACGTCATCACCACCAGTGTTGGCGACGCCGACGCGCTAAATTTGAATTTAGTACCTGCCGCTCGTGGAAATCACGGCTCTATAATTGTTCGGTAAGTATACAATAAAACTTCATTTTAATAATGAAAATTTCATTTTTTATCCTTACTGCCATCACAACTGAAACTCCACAGTGCTTATTTGATTGGTTATTATACACATTTTGGTCTCAGTTCACTCCACATTGCACTTTAAAAACCCAAGTTGCTGTTCCTGGTTTCTAAGCGCGGCGCGCCATAAACACAATTACAAACAGCAGACGACGACAGACGACGAAACTGCAAAGTTTTATTCCCTAAACTGTTTACTTTACTCGTTATTTAGTTTAAATTTACATTGTTATTTAAAAATTTTGATTTAATTCATGTATATTATCCCTTTTTTGCAACCAAATTACCCCGAAAAATTACAGATATTTCTAACGTAGATAAAATCAAATGTTTCTAACGTTTTCGTACATCTGGCTGCCGAAAACCATAGAGGAACGAATACGGAAAAGTGCATAGAGAACGACTACGTTTTTTTGCTTTTTTGTTTTTGCTAGCACTTTTCATTGATTTCAGTCTTTATTAGTATTTTGAATTTCTTAAAATAATCGTATGCCAGAAATAAATGTAACCTTTAATGTTTGCATGCTTTAATGTTTGCATGCTAAGAATGGCAAAATCATCGTTGCCACATTAGTGGAGCTTCACACATACGCCGTTCCATTATTATAAACTGTTTCCATGAATTCTAGTTGTCATAGTAATGCAATAATGATAAAATTGCTTTAATATTTATGTATATATACTTCCAATACATAGCCTAATTTCACCAATTTCAACGTTTTGTTTATAGTCTTATACCCAGTTTGGAGGGTCAATGTTCGTTACTAAAGAATCTGTAACCTCCTTAAGTCGTTCAGTTGACATAGTTAAACCTGAGCCAATATTTTCACAGTCGCTGGAAATGACCATATACCGGGTAGAGGGGCAAAGGTGGGCCCCATCCCCGTTTGCCCTAACTTGGATGTACCCATGTTCGTTATTACTAACTTAACTATAATATTTATTACCTGCAATATAAACTTGTTGTGCATGAAAAATTTTTTTAATATTTTTAAACTAAAATTAGAGCACACATAAACCACACAAATTGTCATAAAAATGAAACATAAATCAAGTGGCTATTATTGTTTAAACATGTCTTCGGTGGATGAAAATTTAGCGCAACGCACGGATTCCTTCCCAACCTCTCTCCAAAATATTTACCCAACACAAAACCAGCATTCCACAAAGGGTCCCCAACCATGTAGGGTATATAGGAGGTTAATAATTAACAATAAACAACACAACCTCATTCATCAGCAACACTATACGCTATGAGACATGTCTGCCAAATTTTCAAAACAACTTTACACTTGTGTGACAGACCTTTGAATGGTTTTCGAGACAAACCCTGAGGCTATAATTATTGGATTATAGGGATTTTCATTTCCAGGTATTTTAATGTCCCTTCCTATTCCGTCCTCTCTCTCTCTCTCTCTCTCTCTCTCTCTCTCTCTCCTCTCTCTCTCTCCTCTCTCTCACTCTCTCTCTCTCTCTCTCTCTCTCTCATTTTTTCAAATTTTTAAATTTTACATACCTATGTCCTGCTTAACTATTTTGCGAGCACTAGTAGATGCACCTACATTCATCATTACGACTGAATTAAAAACTTGAAAGTATTTAATTAATGCTATACAAGTATGAAATATATTTTCTTGTTCATTTTTTTCGAATTCGATAGAAAGAAAAACAGAGAGAGAGAGAGAGAGAGAGAGAGAGAGAGAGTTGAGTGGATCAGTGTATAAATATATCGGTCAATGGGCAGGTAACAACCGAGTGAATCGTTAGATATATCCACCAATGTAAACTACTATTATTAGATAGATAGATGGAAAAAATCATAGAAAATAAGTTTTAAACTGCAACAACTTTCAGAGAGAGAGAAGGGAAGGTGAAGGAAGGAAGAAGGACAGGGGTGGCGGTGGAGGTGGGGGGAGAGGGTAGGTGGAGCTGTTTACTGGTGTGTCCAATCCATTTCTGGATAATGGAGTTTTGGTCTATTAGTACAAGGACAAGTGTAGTTATTCTTTACGATTAGTGATTCACGATACCCTTATAAATTACGGCACTGGGGGTAATGCACTAAAGAAAAATCTCGTTCTGTACGAGTGTTCGTTACAGAAATAGGTATTGCCCAAAAACGTGCTTGCACTGTCTCTGAAACCCATAGTAGACATGCTGCTTAGTTGTCAATCAAGTTTTTATAACCAAGTATTTTTTACAAGCTAGCTATTGAATAAATTTTTTCTCAGTCAAAACATATGCCCCTCAATGCTAACTTTCCTCTTTTAACGACTTTCTGGTCATTGCAAATTCGGCCCCATAATTTCTTATGGTGCGAAAACAGACAGAGGCCCATGGACCGAAAACGATTGCGTCACACTACGGCGATAATCAGCAGTAAAACATCTTCATATATCCAAAAAGTAAAATAATAAAGATATATAAGCGCATTACGATTATAACAATTACATGTATAGCTGATAACAATCTGCATGAATAACTGGTAAACTGTTCTGCAATGACAGTTGAGTATAGCAATTATTTACAATAGGTACGAAAGTCAAGATGTCGTGACGTCATAATACAGAACTTGAAAGAACGTTCTAATTCAGAAAAATAATTACTTAAATTTGAGTCAGAGTAGAGTTACTTTTTCAATAACGAATATTTGTTCCGATACGTAATACAAACCCTCGGTCCTTTAACAATAGGAAGGTAACTAGCGGCAGCTGGGACGGTCGTAAGCTTCGAACAAGGGGAGAACGGTAGTTAACTGCTTGTCCGATCGTCGCGCGCGACGCGCGCCCAGAGAGGTGAAGAACCACTTTTGCTTT
>NC_061108.1:14531655-14560941 GCF_015104395.2 Macrobrachium nipponense
CTGCATATCAACTATATACACCTATGTTATTCACAGATGAAGACCAAAGAAACTAAAGTTGTTGAGTTGGTAAAACCTCGATAGACCTCTGTCAGAGAGAGAGAGAGAGAGAGAGAGAGAGAGAGAGAGAGAGGAGAGAGAGAGAGAGAGGAGAGAGAGAGAGAGAGAGAGATAATTGTATAGATAGGTTACTGTCGATTCTGACATAGCTCCTATCGAAGTGCCATATGAAGATTTATCGCCGTCTTTAAAGTTTCCATTTACAAAACGACACTAGGCCTAATTCTCGGCCCTTTCTGCAAGGCAACCTCGCATTATGCTAACTCCACTTTCTAAGTTCCGGTCCCAGACATAAACAACTCGAGCAGATTTGAACTTCGGTCATTAATTTCATTTACTCTACATATATTTCTGAATTTGATTAGCCGTTAGAAAGGCTATCGGTATTTTTTTTACTATGACGCTGACGGAGGAACATGCAACCACGGAAGAGGAAACTGCATGACTAGTTGGCAGGAACTGCCGTGAATCTTATCCCTAAAGATAGTTGCCTAATTTGTGGGCTATTTACTATTGCGTCTTTACGATAAGCTGTCAAACGGCATATGGAATACGCACATACAGGCTTGATGAACTTCATCGTGTTTGGTAAAATATTAAAATCAACCCTATCACCAAATATATAATAAAAATACCATTTAAAATTATTGCGATGAAATACACTGAAATGTCACAATTATCACGTTTACATGGAACTAGGCCTAGACCGATAACTGACTATGCAGACCTCTCGTCTGATTTAAATCAAGCTAACCCATCTTTCAGATCCGAAGCTTTACCACTTTATCTTCACCAGATCTGTAGCTTTAGCAAAACTTCCTAGGGTAGTAAATCATTCTTTTTAATAAGTCAGATCATTCCGAGATTGCATTTCAAGTTCTGCAAGCACGCGCAAACGATGTGTGTGCATACATAATAATAGCGTACTACGTGATCGTATGCGAGATACTCTCCACGGCTAAAGGATTTTTTCTGCTTGTTCTTGTCTTTTAAGTGTCCTTACAATTCCTTCGTTTAAAAGGCGAACCTGGCCAGCATATTGATATCTTGACGTGGTACCTAGACCACAAGAATTGCACAGTGGTGTCATTTGTTACTGAATCTATTTGAAGTAGGAAAATTCCACTTGTAGACGTTTTTATCGCAACAAACTTTCGCTAGGTATTTTTGCTTTTAATAGCATTTTTTTTTTCTTACAAACACGTTGATCGACTGGTAAGTTGGTCTAACATTATCCATTCTAAAAGCCGTTTTAATATCGCTGACTTCACTTTTATAAAACAGCACAAATAATTATTCATTACATTGTATTTCATTTACAACATTCTCGCAGGGAACACTTGGTGAAGAATAGTAAAAAGTAAAGTTAATAAAAAAAAAAAGCCCAAAAAAAATGGGTTCATGAGAGAGAGAGAGAGAAGAGAGAGAGAGAGAGAGAGGAGAGAGAGATGCATAATGAGAGACCGTTACTACAGTTACTCTTCTTCCGTTCTGGTGTAACCTTTCCTTTAAATAAAAACTAGTCACCTTCCCATCTCTTCCTATCATAGCGTCTTCCTTTACCTCCTTCTTATCTAACGTTTTCCTGTTCCATGATTCATAAATTTTAGTTCTATTTTTTCCCTCCCCTTTTTTCAGCAGAGGCCATCCCCCATGCTAAGTTCCCGAACCCCCCCAAACCCCCCGGGGTGGCTCTCACAACAGCCATCTGCTCATTTCCCCACCCCTGGTATTCCCCCTAGGGACAACCACCTAGGGTGGTCAGACTAAGTACACACAAAATGCATAAGTGACGCAAGGCAGAAAGGAGGACATTTTGCGTTTCGCAAAATCGATAAACTTTAGCACCGGAATGCGAAAACGTTGTTCGGTCGTTTCAATCACGTCGTAAGATTGGGGGAGGAGTCCGTTACGACGCGTGTGTCCACAACATCGGGGTTCCCCCGGGGAGCCGTTTCCTTTACTGTCGTAAGCGCGATATTCTTTGCCTATTAGATAACTTCAAAACTTTTGAAATGGAAGAAATGCATCTCTTTTGGCATAATTCTCTTCAGGACGTTCCGTTCGGGCACCATCGCACGGAGAATTGACTTTCGATACGTGTAGTGAGTTCCCATCTCACGTCGAAAAGTAACGTACCTGACAAGTACTGACGAAATAATCCAACACAGTCGGAAGACGGATCACCATAACGACCTCACACACTCACTGCCATAGACCAACTGACACCCAGCCAGACCACCAGACCCAGCGAACCGCGTTGCTCGGATCTTCTTCTCCAGTCGAAGGGCTCAGTCGGCATCGCTCGCTCGCTGCTGCTGTGCTGCTGCTGCTGCTGCCTGCTGCTGCTACCCAAGTCAGCCAGATGCTGTGCACAACAGCTAACAGCCAGAGCCATCTGTTGTTGAAACCCTGCAACTGAATGACAGCGACACAGATTGCCCACCCCTTTTTTTTATTTTAATAATCTGAAATCATACTGATTCATTCTGCCGCTGACTTCCCAGCAAACATCAGAAGGATATTGCAGTATCTGCTTACCCGGAATAAGGGAAATTTCCAGCTTGGTTGAGAATGTAAACAAAACTATATCTTTTACTTCAAACTGAAATGCTGCAATGAAACACAGAGTAGACGTATTAAAAATGATAATAGCTCTTTCATTCCCTCTTGGAATGGGGAACTTTACACAAACCTACGGAACATAACAGAAAATAAAACCATTCTTAGATAATAACTTCAACAAAATATATACTATAAATTCTTAAAATTCCAGTGTTATGACGTTGTCATGAATAGTAAGTACCAAATGGGAAGCCTTAGGATACATCCTAATCTAACGCTCCCTCAATCTACGACACGATGTCTTGACCTGGCTCCTAATATGACAAGTGTTCATAGCAGAATGACATGTGCAACATTACTGCAATATTACCGGTTTGAGATTTGTGTGAGTTACAAATGAACAAGTATTCTCCGTATTTTCTTAGAATTCTTTCATCTAGCGCCTCTGTTCCTCCTGGTCGTAAAAAAAAAAAAAAAAAAAAAAAAAAAAAAAGTCTTCGCATCATTCATCTTTTCGTCATACAGCTTCAGACTTATCATGGAGGCCATACGACTTTCATATTTTAAATATGTGCTAAAAGATGACGTGGTTGCTTCATTTTGAAATATAAAAATGTTGTCTTTATATAAGTAAGTGACGTTTTACTTACGCCTTTTCCATCCACACATATCTAAGTGTGTTTCCTCTGCTTAAACCTTAACGACTAAAGACAAGCGATTAGTTTGATCAGTAACACCTAAATCTCACCTACTTCTCAGTTCCTCACACCGTTCGATATGGAACAGCCTCCCACCAGAGGATGTCGCGCAAATTAGAGTTTCAAAAGTCCAAGTGAAAAATGCAATGCATTACTGCCCTAATACTTTTATTCTTGCATTTAAATACTTTTCGTCTATTTGTCTATTTTATTCTTTGTTTTTTATCCTCTTAATTCTTCCCAAGAGCACCATATTCATTGGAAGTTTGAATTTCAAGTCAGTGGCCCCTTTGGCAGGCTTGTTCCATATGAATAGGTTTCATCTACTGAATAATAATAATAATAATAATAATAATAATAATAATTTTTTACTACAGTCCTCCAATTCGAGTGGGTGGTATTTATAATGTGGGGTTCTGGGTTGCATCCTGCCTCCTTAGGAATCCATCACTTTTCTCACTCTGTGCTGTTTTCTAGTAGCACACTCTTCTGCATGAGTCCTGGAGATACTTCGGCATCTAGCTTTTCCCAAGTTCCTTTTCAGGGATCTTGGGATCGTGCTATTGTCCCTATGATTAAGGTTACAATTTCCACCGGTATATCCCAGATCCTCCTTATTTCCATTTTCAGGTCTTGATACTTAAACATTTTTTCCTTTTCTTTCTCATCTTCTCTGGTGTCCCATGGTATTGCGACATCAATGAGTGATACTTTCTGCTTGGGTTTATCAATCAACGTCACGTTGGTCTATTGTTATTGTTATTAATATTCAGGAGAAGAAGAAGAAGAACCCCATTCATATGGAACAAACCTACTACAGGAACCATTGACTTGAAATTCAAGCTACCAAAGAATATGACGTTCATCGGAAAGAAGTAATACAAAGTAATGAGAAATAACAAAGTAGAGATAACTCATTAAAAAAAATTAAAAAAATTAAATAAATAGACAAATTACTAAATAAATTGAAAAAAATTCATATAAATTATCAATTCACTTACTTGTTAATGCACATAATTTCGTCATGGTAATTTAACCTAATAATTGGCTTAATGTGTCAGGCCTAATAACTGTCTAAATTAGGTAGCTTATCATTTAATCCTCATTTTAGCAGTAAATAGCTATATATCAACAATATCTCCGATGTTATCGCATTATCATTGATATCATCGTAAGTACCCATTACAGTTCTGCAAAAGAGAACTATTATGCCGGCTTTGTCCGTCTGTCCCCACTTTTTTCTGTCCGCCCTCAGAACTAAAAAGAACTACAGAGGCTAGAGGGCTGCAAATTGGTATGTCGATCATCCACCCTCCAATCATCAACCATACCAATGGCTACACTCTAGCCTCAGTATTTTTGTTTTTATTCTATTTAAGGCTAAAAAATTAGCCATGGATCGTGCATCTGGCAGCGCTTTCCAGAGGCGTGGGACGCACCTTCACTCTACCCCATCTGGGAAGCAACTGAAGCGCTGATGGTTTTACACAGAATATATGCTGTACAGAAAATATCGTTCTGCTCAGAGTTTAAAGTATACATTAATGGAAAGTAGTTCCCCTTGAATGAAAATTATACGAGGAAACCTGTCTTTTATTATTATTATTATTATTATTATTATTATTATTATTATTATTATTATTATTATTATTATTGAAAAGGATTGCTGCATCAGCTCCATTAATTTTGTGATAGAGTCTTCTCTATTTTCCTTATTAAGGATTTCTCAATGTTGCTGAAACTGGCAAGCAACGTGCCAAAGGGGATCGTCAAATCCAGTGGATTTGACGATCCCCTTTGGCACGTTGCTTGCCAGTTTCAGCAACATTGAGAAATCCTTAATAAGGAAAATAGAGAAGACTCTATACAAAATTAATGGAGCTGATGCAGCAATCCCTTTTCAACAAGACTTGTTTAAAAGAGGGTCTATTCCCAAGATATATTATTATTATTATTATTATTATTATTATATTATTATTATTATTATTATTATTATTATTATTATTATTATTATTCAGTAGATGAAAACCTATTCATATGCAACAAGCCCACCACCACAGGGCCACTGACTTAAAATTCAAAGCTTCCAAAGAATATGGTTATCTGAGTTAGTTGTCTGTGAGACTTGAACTATTTTAATTTACATTGATGATCTGTAAGAACTTGAGTTATTCAACTAGTACTTTACTTTGAATAAAACGTTATATTTTTTGTAACTCCGGCTCTGATTTGATGACCTTGATGGAATGGAGAGAGAGAGAGGTTGAGAGAGAGAGAGAAAGAGACTGAGGGTTACCAGTTCGCTGCGCAATGGCTATACGCATGCCAAATATTAAAATACCGGGGGGGCGGCGATGCCCTTCACTGGTAATAGTTTTGGTGGGCAGCGGATAGGTAACAGTTGGTGGCAGGTGGTTTAAGAGGCTTTTTATATATTTTATAACTGTAAGTACGCTAACAAAGAGACTGGTGACCAGTTTACACATGGATGTTTTTTTTTTGGTGGAGGAAAAAGGGGTTATAATTGTGTCACAGGCATAAAAGTTGGGGGCTTAGCGGTGTTCGAACGAAAAAGCCTTTTGTGAGATTAGTATGATTTTGAGAATGTGTTGTATTTCAGTAAATGACTTGTGGGGGTTAAGGTGTGTCAATCTAGTGGTAGTACTGAGCAAAGACAATGAACTAAAGTCATCAATTTTGCCCACGGTAATGCCTCGAGGGGTCGGGCACATTCAGTTGAGCTGAGACATTGTGAGTGCATTCCCGAGGCATCTGCGGGTGTGTGTGAATGATCGCATTTGCATTGTGCCGACAAGATTAGTGTGTTTTGCAGTCAGGTTTTCTCTCATTATGAAGTGGTGAGTGTTACAAAATGGTTTTTTGGTCCTGGGAGGGTTTTTGTTAATCATTTTGTGAATTGTGGGATTGGTTTTGGATATCACATTTTTTTCCCATAGTAGCAGAAAGTGATGTGTTTTTTTTTTTGGCGCATGTATAGAAGAGATGCATTCATCTTTGTGTTGATATATGCGTGTATATGAATGATTTTCATACATGCGAAACTGTGCTTGGAATTGCGTCTTTGCTTGGACAAAGAGCGCCCACTCGTTCTTACGCGCTCAGCAACATTTTCTGCTGATCCGACCCACAGGGGTATTGCAAGGGGAAGGCGAGTAGTGGTCTGCCTCAGGGGCATTGCTTACCGGGAGGTGAAACTTTTTTTTTTTAGTGGGGGTGAACTCCTTTTTTTTCTTTGTGTCGGGGCATCGGGGAAGAATTTGCCCTTGATAATGAATTTCCAATGCCAGGACATCAAGTGATAATGATTGTGATGATGTGAGATGCCTTAGGGGGTTTTTTTTAGAAAGAGGTTTTCTTTCTCTTGAGTGAAGAGAAAAGGAAATGAAATGCATATGGGTTGTGTGTAAGTTTTCCTTATGCTTTGGAAGGCACAAATATAATGGGGGTCACAGTGATTATTTTTTTTAATAGAGATTTGAGGGGTGTTAGAGAGATTACTTAAAATGATGCTGTGTGGTGATGAGTGATGGTGATTGCCGGTTGGCGCTGACTGATGAGTGGCGATGACTGATGTTGTCAGTTGGTGATGCCATAGCTGAATGATGATGATACCCGGGAGTTGGTTAATGGGGTTGTATGTGCCTGGTGATGGATGGGTGCCTCGTGTTGTATTTGGTGTTTATACTGGGGGAATTGCATTATTAAGACATATTTTTAAGAGAGATTTGAGATATTTCAGGGAGATTATTTTATAATTATGACAGATAATTATATTATGGAGAATTATTACAATGAATTATGGGAGAAGTTTTGTGGTTATTTATTTTTGAGTTTCTGTGAATATGTCAGTAGTTCATGGATTATTAATCTGGCTGAATTTTGGTGAATTGTGCTGAATTTTGCTGAACTTATGGTGAATTGTGCTGAATTTTTGGTGACTGGGCAAGCATTAAACATTGGTGTTTTTATGTTTTTTTTATACTAATTCTGGTGATTTTGATGATAGCAATTTTGGTGATACTGCTGATAATTATACTTCTAATACTAGTGATTTTTTTAATATATACTAATAGTGGGGTGCTGTAATGCTATCAAGGGTGGTGTTGTTTTTTTTGTGACTTTGGGAGGAACTAACAACACATTTTTTTTTTAATTTTTTTATGAGTTCAGCAGATAATTGCTTGACATATACGTGAGTCATGGGGTTAGTTAACAGTGCTGTGATTTTTCTTTTTTCCTTTTATAGAAGTTAGCCATCGCTGACACAAGTTTTTTTATCATGGGTGAATTTGAATTTGTTTTTTTCTCTTCTGTTTTCTGTGAATTTTTTTTAATATCTCAGTTCGTGACTTAGAGTCACTGTTCGGGAACATGTTTGTGTTTTCAGCTGTTGATGCTGCAGAGAGATTTATGGAGAATTTTTGCAGTTTCTTTTTAATGCATATGTAATGGCACTACATTTTTCTGGATATTAGTTCCAGAAATTGTGGGTTTCTTGCACAATACCTTTGTTGTATTTGTGACAATTTTGCCAGAGATAGAAACTTGGCTAAGTTTTTAGTGGCCTATGCCGTAGTGCATATGGAGAAGTCTTTACTTAGACACTGAATTTGGAGTGTTGTTATAATGAGTTGTGCACATTGGTGGATTTTTTTCTAGAATTTTCCTGGACAATTTTAATAGCCAAGTTTTTGCCATTTTCAGTAGCTATGCTAAGGAGAGAGTTCATAGTTTTTGACTATAACATTGAGTTTATTCTCTGGAGAATAGGAGGTATATTATTTTTGGAGAATATAATTTGAGATATAATATATTGGAGATATATTTTGGCCATTTGATATTTGCCTATGGTGGTGTGAGCTATGTTTAGTTCAATTATTTTGCAGCCATCTTTGTTGCAAATGGAGACACATTTTTGAGGAGATGTGAGCAATATTTTTTTAGTGTGTCAGGTGGATGCTTTGAGAGTATTTTTTTGGAAATGGGATTTCATTTTAGATTATCCTGCTTGGAGATATAATATTTTGGAGACCTGTTTTATTCCACATGGAGTTATTGGTGAAATAGAGGTAAGTATTTTTATTTTGCCGAAATAGAGGTGAATATTTTTATTCCTGGAGTGGTTTTTATTAACATGTGGTTATAGGGTAAATAAGAGGGAATATGGTGTGGAGGGGTTATTAATCAAATGGAGGAAATATCTTTATCACCGGAGTGGTGTTATTATTAAGATGTATATTATATGGTGATATATATATGTGTGGATGGCATTAATCCTTGGGAGTGACCTTTTTTGTGGTTACGATTTTTTTTCCTGGAGTTTTTCGAGCCAAAGAAGAAGAGTTCTGTGGTTCTTTCTTTTTGGTTTTGTGACTAATTGGAGGTGAGTGGCATTACTGCATTGTGGTTCTATGGAGATGTTATTTTTGGAGGCATATAATGCTGAATTACGAGTTTATCATAGTTTTTCATACCAAATAGATGATAATTTTTTTTTTTATATTGGGCAGTAACATGTGAGAGGTAGTCTTTGAGACAATCTTTGAGCAGCTTATTCATATCCTGGAGATAATTTTGTGAAATGTGCTTACTTAGTGTCAGAATAGACATTTTTGTGAGAATCATGAGTTTCTGAAGTTGGAAGTCTGACTAGACATTTTTATGCCGCTGTTCAAGCGCACGTGTCCGCAGGTGGATTTTTTTGCCGACAGTGCTGTGATGAGTCCGGTGTGATGACTCTCTTCTCTAGTGGTGATTGCTCGAGTTTTGCAATATCTGGAAATGTTTGACCATAGCATTTCATGAAAGTGCACGTGTAAGAGGTTGCTTTCTGGCCGTGTCCGGTCGATGAAAAGTTGCGATGGGCAAAAAAATTCCGTAACTATGCATATTGCATATGTTGGGGAAAACGTGGGGTTATGTATATCATGCTATATTATGTGCTTTGTGATGGGGAAGTTTACTTGTGATTATCTTTTTTTTTTTTTTTTCTCCTTTTCCTACGAGAGATGTAATTGGGGTTGTTGAGCCTTAAGTAGCATTTCTTTTTTTTGGACGGGAGATGTAATTTATTGGGGTTGTGATTTACATAAATGGGCATTTGACATTAAGTCTCATTGTAATTAATTATGTGAGCAGTGAGGGGCGGTTTTTGCTGTTAAACATTGGAGATTTTACTGATTTTGTGGGTTGCTGTAATATCAGAGCTTGAGAGAACATTTTTTTATTTTTGGGTCTGGGCTTGTTACATGATTTTTTTTTTCTTGGGCTCATTGCCTTTTTTCTTTTTTTTATTTGTGAGAACTTTCGAATTTGAAATGTGAGTGCAGAAGTTCCGTGGAGTTACTGTGAGTTTGGATTGGTGTGTGCTGATGTGTGAGTTTAAATGGAGTTAATTGGGAGACGTTCAGTTAGTACTTTTGGGAATTTTTGAAGTCATTATCTGATAGAAATAGTATCTGGAGTTTATTCTTTTTTGATTGACCGATGACTTGACTGACATACTTCAACACACCATAATCGTCGTCCCGACGCTAACAAGACGCTCACCAGCCGTGCAGAGATGTTGCTGTCATTTGCCAGGGTAATTACAAGAGTTTCTATGAGTCTACACAGTTCTACAGTGCTTTTGGGTCTACAGAAGCCGTTAGAAGTCTTCTACAGGGAGGCATTCCGCCTTCCTACAGCGTGCTACGTCTGTGCAGGAAGTTGCAGACAAAGAAGGATATCCAAGAATCCAAAATGAGAGAAAATTTGTATACGCCAATGTTATGGGAGATGACGCGTGATAGACTTTGCTTTATAATGCCAAGAGACGTTGCGTTGTTACTTATATATTTTTTTTGACCCGGCCAATGTTTTTTTATATATATAAGCTGTTTTATGTGGCCTATGGCTTGGCAGGGGCTAGCCAGGGTTGTGTCCGAGTTACTGTAATAAATAAAGACTGATAATATGTTCGTTGTGACATTTCTAGGAATTTACAGATTCATCATATTTAACTTCCCATAGAGACAGAGTCCGAAGCGACGACCTGAGAAAGCTGATAAATCATTTCTGGGATGGTATGATGTTAAAGATGCTTAATTAAGTGGGTCAATGTTCGTTCTGTGGATATGTGAGTTCATGAGGGCTTGTTCAAGGTGCCTTTGAAAAACTGCTCTTGCGACCAATTACCGAAGAATGTGAATTCATGTGTACGTGTACGAACTATGTCTATTCTTAATGGCTTGGTTTAGCCGAAAACTAGGGAGACAGCTACGGGAGAAAAGCAGCATGCTGGGATAGCTCTGCGAAAGTCTGTTTATTAAAGTGTGTGACGTTCCAGGCTGCAATGGGTGAGTTATCATACTTTAGCCAAAGGGATGGCTTGTTGTCTGTTTGACATTTTTTAAAGATGTTCTATTTCATTTAATCTTTTGACTGTCTTTATGATTGTGTGTGCTCACTATGTGTTCTCCTGTCTTTTAAACAGGCGGTTCTAGTGAGGGGACCGAGTGTCCTAGGGACCGAGTGTCCTAGTGAGGGGACTGTGTTTTGGAGAAGAGATAATTGGCGTGACTAATTACTGATTAAGACATTAAATACCGGGGGTTATCTGAGTTAGTTGTCTGTGAGACTTGAACTATTTTAATTACATTGATGATCCTGTAAGAACTTGAGTTATTCAACTAGTACTTTACTTTGAATAAAACGTTATATTTTTTGTAACTCTGACTCTGATTTGATGACCGATGAATGGAGAGAGAGAGAGAGCGAGAGAGAGAGAGAGACTGATGGTTACCAGTTCGCCTTAAGCAATGGCTATACGCATACCAAATATTAAATACCGGGGGGTGCGAAGCCCGCCCTTCGCTGGTAATAAATAGCAATTAGTAAATAGATAAATGAATGAATTAATAGTGAGGGCAAAGAGAAACAGAGAGACACACAGTCACCCAAGGTAGTCTAGTGTACCCAGAAGGAAGGCAAATAAATGAAAGGTTCATTTGGAATTGGAATATAAAATTTCAGCCCTCACTGGGACCTATGAGGTCATTCAGTGCTGAAAATGAAATTGAGAGTACAGACGGTTTTAAAGGTGTCCCTTGTAGTTGTGCTATGAATCTTTAAACCAAGGTAGCATCGATGTGGATGAAGTATTCAATTCCAGAGTAGTGGTAATAACAGATGGCTTCAAAGTTTAAGCGAGTATTCTGAAGGTGAGGTATATGCACCAACAGATGGGGTGGTTCTAAGGGCTGGTGTTAACACCTGAAGAACTAAACGAAGAACATTAGTAGGAAATGGATGATGAAAAAAATAATGATGATCAATTAACATACCTATAACCGTGGTCTTTCTTCTTGGAAAGTATCATCTAAACAACTCTCTCTCTCTCTCTCTCTCTCTCTCTCTCTCTCTCTCATTTGATTTGGTTGCCAAGAGCTTCAGTATACTCTCAAAAATAGAGAGAGAGAGAGAGGCCATGATATTCATGAAATCAGTCATCCAGTTCAACGTCATGTTCATATCACTGCACGGACGTAATCTATCTCCTTTCTTAGTTCAGCATCTGTTGAGTTTGAACCAATCCGAGATTATTCTTCATGACTAAGAAAGCAGGTACCTTCTTGAATAAATTTCTTGTCCATTTTTTTTCGTCCCACGGTCACGTGGAAGCTTTACTTTAAATCTGAAAAAACAAAAAATTTTGAAAAACGAAAAAAATAAAGATAAAATCATGAGGTTCGGTCATCTTGAGCGACCTTGTATTTTTCTTTCTAGAACTAATTTGGGTATTTCTTTCTATACTTTCAAAAAAATGAAATTCGTATAGGGATTTCTGAAGCCAGAAAGCAACGGCATCAAAATTAGAATACAGTAAGTGCTTTCTGGCGTTAAAGAACTCCAGAGATACAGTGTAGAACTCTAGACCTAGCGCAGTATATATGTATACACTCCAGCAAGTTTGGATTGCAATGGAGTTTTCTAATATTTTTCTTGTTTAGCTTCTGGAACCTGTTCAGAATACATCAACACATCAATCCCTCGACATTCAATGGCATTTGATGACTCGTCTTCCCATAGCTTAGAGACTTAGACTTACAAAAATTATCACCTTTCGCCTCTAAATGAAATTCTGATTGAAGAGGTCAGAGAATCCCCTTCACTTTCTGTAGAGATTCCTAGTAACTCAGCAGCATTGAAGGAACGAATTAGATAGAGGAGGAGATTTTGATCTATGACTATGAACTGGTGGACTACGGGATCTGCAGACCACATATTTATGTGGCAATAAAGTTCAGGTCGTGATAAGGGGGGTTTGCCGGAGTGTCTGATGCTCCAGTAAAACTGAGAATTGGTGCTGTCTCTGATGTTACAGTAAATATGTGAATCCAGTGAATAAACGAAATCCCTAAAGAACGTTCGATCCCTCAGGAGCTAGTACTAAACCGGCGAAACAGTGTAGATGAATCACTTTTAGACGTGTTTCGTACTAGCCCTTGCCGGGTCAATTCTTTCGCTGTTATGTGTTTAGTACTAGCCCCTGGAGGATCAATATTGTCCTTAGGTGCATTTGATCCCCCAGGGACTAGTACTAAACACAGTGAAACACATTTGACACACAACCACCCCCCTCCCCCGACCACCCAAAGGGGTACTAAACACGGAGAAATTTGGTACAGTGATGTTCAAATCTCATGCGATATGACTCCATTAGATTTCGTTCAAAATTCACTAAATGGCAACCTAGCATGTTTCCATATTTATCTATTATTTCAATGCGAAAACGCGATTTTCGCGTACAATAGGGCCATATATGTTTCATAAGAGTTAAATATGTCATATACTTAAAAATTGTAAGAAAATGTCACATGTAGCCAAATTTCAGAAAAACTCTTACGAAACATTTTCAAAGCTTACGTTCACCCATTGCTGAAGCATTTGACCAAAACGAAGTCGCCATCAAACCTCAGTTCAAATGTTAAATAAATAAATAAAAAATAAATAAATAAATAAATTTTTTTGCAACATTAATAATGCTTCCAAAGCAAACATAAAATTTGAAATAGTTCTATTGATTGCTTTTATCTCAACGTTGAAAAAAATGTAAATTATGTATATACAAAAGTAGAATGCACGATAGCAACGTGTGAGGGGTGGAGCATGTGTGACGTATCATTAGTGTCGGTGTAACAACAGCCAGCTGATATATAAGTAGGTCTACAATGAGTAGCGACCATCAAATTATCTTGAAAACATTTACTTTATAAAAATTATGGGTTAAAGGAATATTTGGATTTCATACATAATTATTCGTTATCTTTCTTAAATATTTAAAAAAATTATAGCATACTAGCAAATATCGTCTATTTGTCAAAGCCAAGATATTATTCCTAGGCCTAGGTGTTTAGATTTCTTTACTTTACACTTAACAATTCACAATCTCTATATTAACAATTTCTGGCCAGAAAGCAAATGAGGTTATCTACACATTCTTGCACTTCAAGTTTAACTTATGAAAGAAAAATATACAAAACCAAAAGCAGAAGGACTTTTAAGAAAATAATATTGTAAACCAGTTGAAAACAAGTGTTCCATATGCCTTGATATTAATACTTATATTTCGATTAATAGCCATCTTCACCATATAACCAAAATCATTAGCATCTTTTATTCTTCAAAGCACAGGTAATCTCTACAAATAAAAACATTAGTAGAGATTACATCTCAGAAAGCTTAGATTATTTTTCTAGGCTTATAAATCATTTTGCAACATGCAGGCAGCTTGAACACAGCCTGAAACTTCAACTTTGATAAAGAAAAACTGGTAGTAATTCATATTCCTCAAAGAACAGGTAATCTCTACAAATAATTAATTAGTAACAGATTACGTCCCTCAGATGGCTTAGATTATTTTTTTAGGCCTATAAAAATTTTTCAACATACAGGTAGCTTAAACGCAGCCGAAAACTTCAACATTGAAATAAAACTTGTTTTATTTTAATTCAGATTCCTACTTTGAAATTGTTGTTATGACTGTTGAGCTTATTAGGTCCACTGCCATAATGCTGCAGACGTGGTTATGTTGACCAGTCCGAGAGCATTTGTTAAGTGTGCTTTCATTGCTGGCACCGCTAACCTTATCACACCGCACTTTGAACTAAGCAACGTAAAGATAAAAAAAAAATAAAAAAAATCTATTCAAATCACACAAATTAAGATTTTATACCGATGCATAAAAGGGATCATATCTATTTTACCATAAGAAAATAAGGCTAGCCGTGACTTCGACAAACTTTTCGACATGAATGACATTACAAATATAAAAAGAAAAACAATAGCACTACTTGGCAACGTCACGTTGAGTCTGAGAATATGGACGATACAAAAAGAATCATGTCGCATGAAGATTTGAGTCCCACTGTACGTAGATGAATTATATTTCGCCGTGTTTAGTACTAGCCTTTGGGGATCAAACGTTGCTAACCAAGTTGCTCATTTTTCAAATTCCTTAGCGATTTCGGATTTCACATATCGTACTAACATTTAAAGCCCCACGTGATCAGTTTCCCTTTGCAAGAGATCGCAAAAAAAAAAAAAAAAAATGGGAAAAAAACTTTGCTTCCTGGTATTTTATTAACTATTTATCAACCAGTCTTGTTTTTTTAAAAGATGGAATACTTTTGAAAAAAAATCGTACTGAACACGTGATGTCCTTTTTATAGAGACCATAAACATAATCGTGACTGGGAGTTATTATTTAAAGATTTAGTCAACTGACTTTTTTCAATATGCCTGTGGGAAGTAGTCAGCAGTGCAACGGTTAGGTGGCATAGCAACACTTACAAAAATAAGTATGCATTTAAATTTCAGTGTGGAGAGAGAAAGAGAGAGAGAGAATGATATTCCTTATAGCTGTCCTACCCGTGGAGGGGTGGGGGGGGGTAGTGCTGTCAGTACACCTCATGCGGTGGACGATAGGCAATTGATTAGGTTCTTTGCAGCGTGCCTTCGGCCCCTAGCTACAACCCCTTTCGTTCCTGTTACTGTACCTCCCGTCATATTCACTTTCTTCCATCTTATTCCACCCTCTCCTAATTGATTCAAGCACAACTGCTCTGAGGTTTTCCTCCTGGTACACCTTTCAACTTTTTACTGCATTTCTTTTTTCAGCGCTTACGACCTCATAGGTCCCAGTGCTTTGGCCTTTTTGGCCTAAATTCTAAATTCAATTATAGCTGTACTCCGACCTTAGCCAAAAGAACTGACGATTTTCTTTTACAACAATTTCTTTACATCGGCAGGACAACTTTTTGCTTACTCGGGGAGTAAGCCTATTTGACCGTAGATTTTAGCACGCGCCCCAAGTAGGCTGTAGGTCGGATCACGCTTTCTTTTCTCTTAGGATGTCATTATTTAATGTCTTACAATCAGCTTAAAAAGAATTCTCTATATTTTCAAAAATGCCAAGAGATGAAATTTAGTCCAAACTCTCTCAAGTTGGACAATAAACTGTTTTGTGGATTTGTTTTAAATATCATCAAAAACTATCTGCCTTAGGAATCACATAGCTGGTAAAATACAGGGGAGTTCTTTTTAACTGAATTAACAGCCTATGAATTCCTCTATGTAGGAACGGGGCGGGCCTAGTCTCGTTCATGTAGTATACATGTATATGTTACAGGGAGTATGTGAAATCAAGGATTTTCACAAATCCCCAGGAAATTATGTGGAATGACCAATTTGCTTAGGACAATTTGACCCCGAGGCTAATACTAAACACGCCAAGAAACTCACTAGCGAAACATGATTTATCTACCACTGTTTCGCCGTGTTTTAGTGTTAGCCCGTGGGGAGTTATACCGGGTTTATATGTATTTTGCCGTGTTTAGTACTAACCCATGGGGCCCCATGGGAGTTAAATGTATTTTGCCCGGAAACGTGTTAATACTAGCCCCCTTTGGAGTCAATGTATTTTGCCGTGTTTAGTTACTAGCCCATGGGGAGTTTAATTATGTAAGTTTTGCCGGTATTTAGTACTAGCCCATGGTGGCAGTCAGATGTTTAGTTTCCGCAATGTTTAGTACTATCCCCTTTGGAGTCAAATATGTCTTTTGCCTGTGTTTTAGCACTAGTCCCAGCTAGGGGATCAAATGTCCCTTAGTCCAATTTGGCCCCCAAGGGATTTTTTTTTGGGGGAGGTTTTGGTTTTTTTATTTTTTTTGACTATACTCTGTTTTTTTTTTTCCATCAGTCATCCGCCTGTGGTGGTCGCGCATGGTAATACTGCGTCCCAGGCTTTAAATAGTTACGCTATGTGTAAGTTTTAGGTAAATAAAAGGATATCTTGGTGTACATTTGCAACTAGAAAATGTTATAATAATTTACTGCATGCGAATTACACCGTTAATATTCGAAATAGGAAATTATTTAAAGCCCGGGAACGCCATGTTACCATGCGCAAACACCACAGGCGGATGGACAGATGGAAAAAAACAGTACCAAACACGGCGAATCGGTACAGATGAATCACTATTGCGCCGTGTTTAGTACCAGCCCTCGCTGATCAAATGTTCCTAGGCAAATTGGTTATTTCACATTATATCCAGGGATTTCATGAAATCCCTGGATTTCACAATATTTCCTGTAACATGTACATAGGTCAGAGACATGGGAAAAAAATTCCACGACACGCAGTACGCTGTTTAGAATAGTACTGAGAATCAGCACAATCTTTCTTAATACACCAAAGTTTCATTGTGACAAGGAGAATACAATTTCTGTTATTACCTATTTCCAACTTTGCTTTAATTTCTAGTTCTCTGTAAAAGAAAAAAACTATTGTGCCGGCTTCGTCTATTATCCGTCCCGCCCCTCAGATCTTACAAACTACCGAGGCTAGAGATCTGCAAATTGCAACGCTCTAGCCTCTGTAGTCTTTATTTCATTTAAGGTTAAAGTTAGCCATTATCGCACTTCTTTCACCGTTATGGGTACCGGGAACGCGGGCCGGCCACCACGACCGTGGCTGTGAGGAAACTTCGGCGCATTTTTTTAGTAGTTTTTTTTTCTAAGGAATTGCGGTACGAAAGTGTGGAATTATGAGGCTTGCCCGAGCAACTTCAAATTAAAATCTTGGTAATTTTTGAAATTATATATATATATATATATATATATATCTATATATATATATATATATATATATATATATATATAAATCTTAATTTCTATTTCTTGAAATAAAATTCTTTGGATTTTAAACTTTTAGTTTTTTATTTTTCGTCTTTTGCGCTTTAGAATAATTAATGCGCATACGAAACAATTGTATTATTCAAGTAACATATTCTTATACATGTACAGGGATTGTAAATATATATATATATATATATATATATATATATATATATATATATATATATATATATATATATATATTATATGTATTATATATCATATATGTATAGATATATAAATATATATATATATATATATATATATATATATATAATACATATATATATCTGTGACGGTACTTACTTTCTTTGCACAGATCTAAGGTAACGTGCGCCGTGGAGGCTGTACTTTGGGGGAATTAGACTTATATAAATTTTTCTTACCTTGCTGAAAGCTCATGATATTGAATTAGCAAAAAGGGTTATCGTTTTGGATGAGAAATGAAGATTGATATTTTCTTAACATAGGTTTATTTCTTCGTTGGGGTACTTATAAAGTTTTTCCACCTTCTGAGTTACTGGGCTTTTGGACTGATAAAAACTTAATTGGCACTTGTTGCAATTACGAGTCTATAGGCACGAGGGAATTTTACTGAGTATTGATTGTCACTTTCACTGTCTTTGATTAATTCGCACACCACACTTTTGCACCTGTTCTTCTTCTGGGGATTCTTCTGTCTTTCTCTGTTTCACGGCCATGCCACTGCAGTTCTCCCCTCAGGCTCCCCGGTTGTTCTCTCTCTTGGCTTCCTTGTTCCCCTTTTTTCTCTGCTCCCTTTTCTGCCTGCTCTCTCTCTGTCTCGCCTTTTTGTTCAGTTGAAATCTCCTTAGCCCCGCCTTTGGATTTTTGGATTCTGACTGGGTGTGGCATTTTCTGAAAGACTTTTTTTGTGTCTTAGTGGTTACTAACTTCATACGAGGACCGCCTTCCTGTCAGGTCTTCTACAGTAATTCATAGGCTTTGAAGTTTGTATACGCCTCCTTCTTCATGTCCTGGCTTCTTAGGGGCGTATCCCTTGGTAACCTCATAGGTCATTCGTTGATACCCCTTTTGGGCTGTCTTATGACCAACACTCATGGCTTTTGATTCGTGCGATACTAGGAGGCCTATATTTGGGAGGGGTGGAGCTTTTAAGAATTTGGTACTTCCCTCTTTCTAACAACGGGTCATAGAATTCCTTTTTAACGTATGCCAGATGGCTCTCTCTGACCTGTTCACGAAAGGAACGCCGATTAGTCATAGGCGCTAAATGAGAGTAGTTTCCAATTTCTCGAATATGCCTGGGCGATATCCCTCATCGACCATAATCTCTTGTTGGTCACTAATCGCTGGTACGGACAGAGGCTTTTTGGGGGAGATGAAAACCAGATGTCTAATGGCTAAAAGCCTAATGTTTGGAGTAACAAAATCCTTTCGCTAAGGAAAATCATTATCTTATTTCCCTTTTCTCTTTTCTCCTTATTATCCGTTTCGTGCCTTTTTTTCTTAAGTATTATTAAGTTATTGTCCTTTGGAATAACGACATGTGCCACACTATTACAGTCTCGCCCTCCCCTCTACCTCGCTGACTCCGACAGCGTTATCTAAGCTGAGCAAATATTATACCTACAAGAGGACTCCTAACTTATGCTTCTTGGAAATCATATTGAAACTTTAACTCAAAAACATCAAAAGTGAATGTGAACATGAGCAAATCCTTGATTAAGTAACGTAAGGGCAACAATCAAAATTGAATGTAAGCGTAAATAAATTCTTGAGCAAGTAACATTCAGAGAAACATTAAAACTGAATCTGAATATGAACAAGTACTTGATTAAGTAATATTGAAAAGAATCATCAAACTGAATTCAAATATGAGTAAATCACATTAAGAAACAATGAAACTGAATGCAAACAAAAAATAAATCACCAAAAACAAGAAAAACTGAAAGTTAAACATACATAGCCCTTGATCACATAAGTTATATAAATGCATGGTAGAAGCAAAAAATAATGGTACTATCCAAGTTTACAGACATGATTGGTTCAGTCCTCAGTCCTATTCTATCTAGGTGGATATCGTCTTTCTTTTATGGAAAATAAAATTTTCGTTTTTCGTTGACGACACTTGATGGCTTCTTGTTTGCTGCGACCTGCTACTTGGAGACAAGTCCTGGGAGAAAATATCCTTGTGTATTTGTATGCAATAACAAGTGTGTCCTTGACTTCCTACTGAGATTGTGTATTGTGTTTTGTTTATGCAAAAATTTCATTGGGGACATTGTTACTGTAATTTCTGAGTAACCTGTACATTAAACAAATATAACTTCACTGCTTGATACTAACACAAATGGCAACTCGGTTAAGGAACGGTTAGTGGTTAATACTTGTAGGTTTCTTTTCTACTGTGACAACAATTAGTAAGTTTTCACCAATCAATATCTTTGTTAGTAAGTTTTTTTTTCAAAACAACTACTATCGTTGTTTAATGGAATCTTTCCATCAATTAACTTCCTTGTTAGTGAGTCTTCATCGATTAATATCTTATTAGTAAGTTTTCATCAATCAACATCTGATGGATTTGAACAAAGTAAGTGTATTAATTACCCCTTCACAATCATAATAATTTCTGAAACGAATTCTCGTATCTTAAAATCACTTAATGTCTATCTTAACCCGTCTTATTTATTCTTTTACTTCTAAGAATGTTCTTATGGAAACGACGTTACTTAATATACGTCTTGAAATTCTTATACTGCACATTGAATCGTTTCTTACATACCAAATAATTCCCTTCAAGTCAAAATAAATTTGAAGTTAAGTGCACTTAACCCAAAAAAAATGCTACAACCAACTAATTAAAGTAAGAATTGCAACAATAAAAAAAATTATTCCTAAGTCGACCGATGAAGGTAAACTTAGCAATAAAGAAATCAAATAAATACATGGGAATAATGGGATGAATTAATGGGTTTTCGTTCTTCTGTTTCACTGAAAAGTGACTCTTCTATTTCTTCTAGGTTTATATCTAATTCCTTCTCTGGAATGTCCCTCTGACGTCTCTGTCATTTCGGATTCTTCAACTTCTTTGGTTCTCTTGACCTTGTCCTTGTTTATCCAAAATTCTTCTTCTTCTAATGATTCAGCATATGTGGAAGGCATTTGGTTATTCATTTTCTTAACCTTTATCTTCGTTTCTTGTACGTCTACGACCTGTATGTCCTGTGAATTTTGTGGCTAACTTATAATTAATACCACTTCTTACTTCCTTCTTAATATAGACTTCATCTCCCTTCTTGTAGTCTACAGGCCTTAATCCTTCTTGATGCTTCTCTATCATATTCTGCTGGGCTTCTTCTAAATTCTTGTGCAATTGCTTGTGGATTACTTTAAAGTTTCCGATTCTTATCTTCATGATATCTTCAGAGTAATTAGCTGTACTGGCTGATTCAGCCATGCATAAGGTAATCTGGGTTCATATCCCATCAAAGCTTTTATGGGAGTTGCTCGAATACTCGTATGATGCCTTGCATTAATGATAATTGGACTAAAGGTAAAATTGACGTCCCAGTCTGGATCCTGTCCTACTGTGTGACGTAATACTCTAAAACCTTCCTGTTATTCCTTTCTACCAAGCCATTACTAGCTGGGTGATACGGCTGTATCGCTACCTTTTCTACCTTAAAGGCGTTACAAATTTTCTTGAACTAACGAGTTGTTGAACTCGGGTCCCAATTATCAGAAATAATGAGCTGTGGGGCAGAATATCTGCAAAATATCTTATCGAAGAGTGCGGTTGCACAATCCTTGGCACTTTACTAGTTAGTGGTACCAACTCTGTATATCTCGTGAGCGCGTCGATACATACTAGTATATTCTTATTCCCTTTACTCGTGGTATGAAGATTAGTGATAAGATCAATAGATACTCTTTCGAAAGGAGTTCTGTGGGATAGGATATTTCCCTAGTGGTACTTCCTTGTCTGTGTTTTCCTTTGTAGCTGTTGCATGTATTGCAGCTCTTCACATAATTACTAACATCCTTGTGAATTCCCTTCCAATGGAAAGTTATCTTTGGGATTAATCTAATTGTCTCATCCCTTCCTGGGTGAGCTCTCATGTCATCATCGTGCAGTTAGCTCAATGACCCTTGTTTCTTAGAACTCTTAGGTACTAACCTTTTGTGCAGTACACCTAGAAATTGACCAAATGGATCATATTCATGACACATCCAAATTAATACGCCATCTATGTCCGTTAGTGCATCTGTGGGACATCCAACCTTCCTACCTAGTTCGGTTTTTTTTTAATTCTTTGGTTGGCTGTGTTTTCTTTCGTTTCTAAGTATTTGAACAACAGTTTCTTCCTTATATCTTCATCTCTTTCTTGTTTCTTTATTTTTTAAGAAATTTTGCCGGGAAAGCTCCTCTGTATAGTGCATGGTGAGTACATTTATGTCGTTGCACATTGTTTTTTTTCATTCTTTTCTTCTTCTTGACTTATCATATTTATACTATCACCTTGTGACACATATCTTGATAATGCATCTGCTACCTTATTCGTCTTCCCAGGGACATATTTGTCACCTCTATATCATAATCTGGGCTGTCATGAACCAACGGGCTCTTCGTCCCGAAAAATTAGGGTTCTTTAGCATTTCTACTGCGGCGGAATGATCCGTGAACACGGTTATCTTGTAACCAAAAATGATATATCTGAAATGCTTTAAAGCGTCTATAATAGCTAGAGACTCGAGGTCTGTTACGAGTATTTCACTTCTGAGGGCTTTAATTTCCTACTGTAAATAAGCTATCGCATTATACTTATTATCTTGTCTTGCATTAAAACATGCTCCTATACCAATGCGGCTTGCATCCGTGGCTAAAAAAGAATTCTTTGCCAAAGTCTGGAAAGCTAAGTACTGGGGGGATGTGTTAATCTTTCTTTCATTCATCAAATGCTTCTTGCTGCTCGTCTGTCCATACAAATGATTACGTGTTTTCCTTTTAAAAAAGTTCCAGTTTTTTTTAGTGGAGCTGATATGACTGCAAAGTTCCCTATGAACTTGCGGTAAAAAAAACCTGCTAACCTAAGAATGACTTTACGTCCTTCTTTGCACTGAGGTGTAGGATATTCCTTGATCGACTTAATCTTTAAGTCGTTTACTTCTACGCCCTTTTCACTTAGTGTCTGACCAAGGTAGTCTATTTTCCTTTTAAGGAAGTTACACTTCTTTAATTTAAGCTTCAGGTTGGCTTTTCTTAATCTCTTTAGGACTTCTCTGACTAAGTCTATATGTTCCTCTATAGTGTCTGTTGCTATTACCAAATCATCTATGTAACAGTGTAGTCTTTTGCCTAGTAAATCGCCAAAATTTTATTCCATTAATCTTACAAAAGTTACCGGGCTTGACTTTAGACCAAAGGGCATTCTTACATACTGGTATCTGCCGTTACTAGTGAAAAAAAAAGAAAAAGCAGTCAAAGGTTTACTTTCTTCGTCTAGAGGGATTTGCAAGAATCCCTGCAATAAATCTATTGTGGTGAAGTACTTCTTGGACCCTATAGTAGCGATAAGATCTCGCATTGACGGCATTGGATAAGGATCATTTTCAGTAATTTGGTTCAATTTTCTGAAATCCACAACTATTCTATAAGTTTTGTCCCTTTTAGGAACTAGCAAAAGTGGAAAAGACCATGGGGATTTAGATGGTTTTATTATTCCTTGCCTATTCATTCTTTGTACTTCTCTTTCAATGATCTCCTTCTGGGAATGTGCTACTCTGTAGGCTGGTATGTAAATTGGCTTTGTGTTTGATGGAATGTCTATCTTTGTTGCGTTATTTCGCGTGTATTTCCCAAGGTGTCGCCGTCTAGAGCGACTATATCATTATATTCGCACAGTAAGTCTATGAATTCTTCTCTAACATGGTTTTCCTTAATGTCCTTTAAATGAAATCCTATCTTAGCTCTTCTCAGTTCTATGTCCTGAGCATAATTTTCATTTCCTTTACTGATCGCTGCTACCGTTTCCCCTTCTACAACTCGGATAGGTATGGAGTATACTTCTGCTAAGCCTATCTCTGTACCTGGTGTTTTAACTTAACCTTTTCCTCCTCTGTTATTCGTATCTGTACGCTATTTTGCTCTGTCTGACTTCATTGTAAACTAGAAGAATAATGTATTCCATTTACTTGCGACTTTTCAGTAAGCGTGAGAAATTCCTTCCCTTCAAAAATTGGATTTTACTGTACATTCTACCCACGTACTTTCTCCTGGTTTAAGTCTTAATTCCCTTTCTAACTTTAAATAAGTGCATTGATTTGATTCTAAGAGGGTTAATGATCTGTTGTGAACTCGTGATGCATTCTGGATATCTTCCCTCCGTCTTATCCTTCTTTAAATACCTTTCAGTGTGGGATTCTGTTGAGTCTGGGTTCTTTTGATTAGCTTTTGCCATATTGGTATTCTAGAAATCTCACACCGTTGTTAATCACTAGTTTGTTCTCTAGGGGCATCAATGCTTATCCCTTGTCTAGCATAGTTTGGATAACCTATCAGCAAATGAGCAAAAGCTAATTGTATATCTCTTGGCTACCAGAAAACATTTTCTCTTAGAGCAATTCTTCCTAGCCTAAATGGAAATCTAACTGTCCAATTACGTGGATATCATTACCCTGGACGTCTGTGATTCTACAATCTACCGCTGGGTTCAAAATTAAAGTGAGAAAAATACAACCAGATACACCTTTTCTGACATTATATTCTTAGGACTACCTGTATCAAGAATGTACCAATAGGTTTTTTTTCTCTAGACCAACATGTGCGGGAAATAATGGTTCTATAATTTATATTATTCATTTCCTTACATCAACTTTGCTAACCCTGTGGTAGCCTTGGGCTTAGCCTTGACATTCCGGACGTTCTCTCTGTTATAGAGGAAGATTCATTGTACCAGTAAGCAGAAAATTTCCCATTGTGTCGTCTGACATTGACTTGGGAACTGATTGATACCTATACTTGCTGTTTGATTGGGATATCTATTTGGGACGGAATCCCTATTCTCTAACTGGGGGAGATTGACTATTGTTTCTACTTCTGCCTCTCGACTGAGATCTACCTCTAAGAGTTGAAACAAATTTATTACTGCATTCTCGAGCACTATGTCCTGTTCTCTTATGGAAAGGACGAAGGCCATCCCTCGGCAGTCACTGGCATAATGTCCTCTCTCTGCGTTATAACACGTGACTGACGAAAATCCTCCTTGAGAAGATTTACCTGGCATCTTATTCTCTGATTTCTAGATGGTGTCCTAGATCTATTTGGACCTCTTTCCTTTTGTCCTATAGCGACTAAAGGTCTGTATATAGGATTTCCTTCAGGTCTTCTACCTAGGATTTTTTGTTTCCTCCTCTTCAATCTCTGCTACATCATCGGATGTCTCCCACTTACGGGTCATCCCTTGCAATGACTTCCGTTGGCAGGCTTTCCGATCATTATTGCTAGTCTAAATATTTTTTTAACATGGCCCATTAGCATTTTTTGCTTGCCTCCTTCTACCTCTATCCAACCTGTGGATTCCATGAAGTTACCCCATTCATTCATATTGTTATACAAAACCGAGAGCTAAAAACTCTTGAAATAACGTCTTTCGTCTAACTTCTTAAATTGACGCACTATCCTTGCCAAGCTAGTAACTGGATCTCTTTCACCAACTGTGGAATAGACCTTCCTAAAATACCGTTTCAGTTCTTCCCAATTCTTAAGATCTCGGTACGTCTCGGAGTGGAGTATCGTTCTAAGTCTCCTCCGGCTTCCAAATCAAGATAACTCTTGGCTTCAATAAGCTTTTCTCTATCTGTCCCCGTTATGCTATCTAGGCGTGTCTCCACTTGCCTCTATCCAGTTCTCTAAGTTTACAAGCTAACTGACCATCCTTCTTCCGCAAAATTTAGCTATGTGATTAATCACATGTCCCTTATGTGTTCCCATTACTGCCGCGTTCGAATTCGCGGACTGTGTACCTTCCGGCATGGTTAATTTCCTTGTTTGACTTCTCGTGATGCACAGGCGTTCTTACGTTCTGATAAAGGAGTCGGTCTCCCCTGACCATCGACTCGTTAGTGGAAATTTTCTTAAGTACTGAGTATTATTAAAAGTATCAAAGTTATGACAGTAATATTCCGAAACGAAAATAATAATAACAATAAACTGTTTTAAGCTACAAAGTATTCGATCACCAAAAAAAATAAAAGAATTTTCCCCTGAAATATTATCCAAGTCTTACGTTACCGGTGAGCGATTCTTAAACAACAACAAAACCCTCTTAACAGTACTGGTAAAAAACGATACTGAACTGACCGTAAAGTGTACGCTAACGAGAGACCTCCCGTGAATTACCCTTGTTATCCTAAACAAACAAATAAAAACAAGTAAACATTCATTCGACGTAACGAATAAAAGTAAAAAGCAAAAATTACTCAACAAAAAAAACAAAGTACAAGAAATCACAAGAACAACCAAATCACAAATAACATAAAATGACACAATCAAAATTCAAATTAAAAAATTTATAGTTATTGGTTAGTAAATACAAATGTTCGGGAAAAGGTCTTAGTAGCTGATTAGTTATAATTAGTAAAATGAAGAAATATCGTAGTTTCGTTGCCAAAAAAAAAGTTCAGAGAGAAAATCTTTTAATCTGAAATACCAGAAATTGTCTAACTGAAATGTTAATCGCGTAATTACTTTTAATGGAGTTTAATGTTATGTAAGTGTGGGGGATATTATTTTGGACTTATCTTCTTTCGTCGTCTTCGGCATCCGGGTTTACGTCTGACAGCTTGCGTTCGCCTACCAGCGCGTTGAATGATGTGTTGGTTCCCCCTCTCTCTCTCTCTCTCTCTTCTCTCTTCGGGAAAGGGGACCTCTCTCTCTCTCTTCTTTCCTCTCAGAGCAGGATTCCGTTGACTGTTGCGTTTTCGGGATTATGTTTTCTTTCCTCTTGATAATTACCTTTCTTTTAACGCTTTCGATATCTTGTTCTTCTAGTGGAAGTTCTTTCACTGTTCTTCGGAGTGGAGTTTTTCTTTGCAAAGTGTGGGTGGCTTTTATTGTCACAGCTCCGGGTAAACTGTCTTTGTATTTGGGGAAGCATTGTAACTGTCTTTTGGGGAGAACTTTCTTTTTCGAGTGGCGTGAATGAATTGAAATCTCTTATGCCGACACTAAACTTTTGATTCCGTTTTTTCGCTGCCGCTGTTTTTTAACTGTCATTCGTGTCTTCGTATCACGTCCGCTGATCACCCATTTCTTTGCTGTGTCTTTTGTCTCTTCCTATCCTTACCGCTCGACAACAATTAATCTTGGTCACTATATCAATCTTTATCTCATCGTATCCCATCGCTCTGCCACCAATTTATCTGTGACGGTACTTACTTTCTTTGCACAGATTCCCCTAAGGTAACGTGCGCCGTGGAGGCTGTACTTTGGGGAATTAGACTTATATAAATTTTTCTTACCTTGCTGAAAGCTCATGATATTGAAATTAGCAAAAAGGGTTATCGTTTTGGATGAGAAATGAAGATTGATATTTTCTTAACATAGGTTTATTCTTCGCTGGGGTACTTATAAAGTTTTTTCCCACCTTCTGAGTTACTGGGCTTTTTGGACGATAAAACTTAATTGGCACTTGTTGCAATTACGAGTCTATAGGCACGAGGGAATTTTACTGAGTATTGATAGTCATTTCATTTTTTTTCTGTCTTTGATTAATTCGCACACCACACTTTTGCACCTGTTTCTTCTTCTGGGATTCTTCTGTCTTTCTCTGTTTCACGGCCATATGCCACTGCAGTTTTTCTCCCCTCAGGCCCCCCTTCCCCGGTTGGTTTTTTTTCTCTCTCTTGCTTCCTTGTTCCCCTTTTTTCTCTGCTCCCTTTTCTGCCTGCTCTCTCTCTGTCTCGCCTTTTGTCAGTTGAAATCTCCTTAGCCCCGCCTTTGGATTTTTGGATTCTGACGGGTGTGGCATTTTCTGAAAGACTTTTTGTGTCTTAGTGGTTACTAACTTCATACGAGACCGCCTTCCTGTCAGGTCTTCTACAGTAATTCGTAGGCTTTTTGAATTTTGTATACGCCTCCTTCTTCATGTCCTGGCTTTCTTTAGGGGCGTATCCCTTGGTAACCTCATAGTCATTCGTTGATACCCCTTTTGGGCTGTCTTATGACCAACACTCATGGCTTTTGATTCGTCGATACTAGAGGCCTATATTGGGAGGGTGGAGCTTTTAAGAATTTGGTACTTCCCTCTTTCTAACAACGGGTCATAGAATTCCTTTTTAACGTATGCCAGATGGCTCTCTCTGACCTGTTCACGAAAGGAACGCCGATTAGTCAATAGGCGCTTAATGAGAATGTAGTTTCCAATTTCTCGAATATGCCTGGGCGATATCCCTCATCGACCATAATCTCTTTTGTTGTCACTAATCGCTGGTACGGACAGAGGCTTTTTGGGGGAGATGAAAACCAGATGTCTAATGGCTAAAAGCCTAATGTTTGAAGTAACAAAAAAATCCTTTCGCCTAAGAAAAATCATTATCTTATTTCCCTTTTCTCTTTTCTCCTTATTATTCGTTTTCGTGCCTTTTTCTTAAGTATTATTAAGTTATTGTCCTTTGGAATAACGACACTGTGCCACACTATTACATATATATATATATATATTTATATATATATATGATATATATATATATATATATTATATATATATATATATATATATATATATATATATTACAATCCCTGTACATGTATAAGAATATGTTACTTGAATAATACAATTGTTTTCGTATGCGCATTAATTATTTTAAAGCGCAAAAGACGAAAAATAAAAAACTAAAAGTTTTAAAATCCAAAGGTATTTTATTTTCAGAAATTAAGATTTATATATATATATATATATATAATATATATATATATATATATATATATATATATATATATATATAATAAAGCGAATACCACAGGAAAAATGATAGTCAGAAATCCAAGCGCTTTCGCTCTTTACTAAGACACGCTCCTTGGCAATGTCTTAGTAAAGACGAAAGCGCTTGGATTTCTGACTATCATCTTCCTGTGGTATTCGCTTATTTAATGAAGTTCACGTGCATCTACTGTGATTTTTTAAGCGTATGTATAAATATATGTATGTATTTATGTATATATATATATTGATGTATATATATACATATATATGTGAATGAACTATATATATATATATATATATATATATATATATATATATATATATATATATATATATATATATATATATAATAGACAAAAAGATTCATTGATAGGCAGATAGTTTGACATATAAAGAGTTGGCTTTTTACACAAATGCAATCGATATTTAAAAGGAACTCATTATTCATTTATAAACGTAATTACATGTAATTATTTTTTTTTTTTTTTTGCTGCACAAAGAATGCGGAGAAACCAAATCAACACGTGATGTTCTGTCAACTTAGATCATGACTTGCGTTTATTTTTTAAACCTGTCCAAGTCATTTTTTTCCTATATAATATTCTTGCGACCAGGCAAACGGCTGAGTGTCGTATATAGCAGCAATTACGAAAATCAGTGTACAGTTTTTTTTAGATTTCAACACGTAAACGAGAGAGAGAGAGAGTTTTCTTTTAGCTACAGTCGACCAATAGAAAATGAGAACTTGTTGTTACTCGTAG
>NC_061108.1:14566441-14573941 GCF_015104395.2 Macrobrachium nipponense
CTGACTGATACAGAGTCGATGTTGCCGTCCCCAATTTGGGAAGGTAAGACCGAGCACCTCTTTCTTTAATCTTTTACTCAAATTATGCATGTATATGTATATGTACGTACATGTATATATATGTTTATATGTATATGTATATTTGTATGTATGAATGTATATACTTATTACTGCATATCACCTACCTCATATCATATACATACAAAACACTGTACCTGTGTTTATTTCATTTTCTTATCATAGAAAACATTATGAAGAGATCTTATGATGAATGTGAAAACTACATTTGCAGTATAATAAATGTTATTTTTTATTTAGTGTTTCAATGATTTCAGTTACGTTACAAGAATATACACTTAAACTGTTATTATTAATTGTATGCACAGTTCATTTTCAGTCCCTTTAATATCCACTGCTTTGTATATCATTTATTATCGATTACCTTTATTATAATGATAACTCTGCTTTATGACGCTTGATTCACTTATTCAATCCATCCAGTATTCAAATCTCATTTCCTCTTCTTTGCAAAAGATGAAGATGGCCATTTTCATCAAGGATGAGAGGGTGCGGTATAAGTCAACCGATAATTGCAATATCAATACTTTCCCTGCAACAAGAGAACACTGATAATAACGACCAGAATAATAACTGCAATCAGCGTTATGGCTCCCCAGGGTGCAGATTGCTTTTATGCAGTCATTTCCTTTTGCATTCGTATTTCCAAATGTTCGAAATTCATTGTCTGTCTACCTTGTGATTCGTTCAGTACATTGTAGTTTAGTTTAGCCATTCCAGTTGTCAAATGGATAAAGCATCGTTAATAACATTTTAAGGTGGCAAATTAATTCTGTTGAAATCTTGGATTATTTTTGCTTGAGGTAAACTGACTTAAATATACTAGCGTAGCGCTACGGAATTCATTAATGCTAAAATATTCGTCGGTTTATATATATATATATATATATTATATATATATATATATATAGATATATATTATATACATATATAATATATATATATATATATATATATATATATATTACTGGGGGGGTTCTCCCCCCCATTATTCATAAGGTAAGCGTGAGACACGAGGGCGGAAGGCAGGACCCACACACCGCATTACTCACAGCCTTTCTCTCTCTCTCTCTCGGAATCAATCTCTCTCTCTCTCTCTCTCCAAGGAATCTCTCTCTCTCTCTAGCTCTTTCTCTCCATTCTAACAGGTATGAAAATGAGAGAGTTGCATCATAACATTAACGTTTATTAACAACTAATAAATAAATCAATCCAGTCTTACAGACTAACCTCAAAAAAAACCGTAAAATGTAACATGTCTGGTCACGAAAAAGTCTACACCCCTCTGGGAATTCTTTGTCCCCGGCATTCCAGATCCGTCTGTTTCAAAGATACAGAACACATCCCGGTAAGTACACACACAAGATTGACAGACCAGAGGTTAAAATATTGGATAACATCACAAAAATGTCAAACAGATAACAAGCCACTCTTTGGCTAAAGCACTTCAACACTTACCCAAACAACCGGACACTAAAACACTGTTAATTTAATAAAAAACTCCTGGCGAATGCCACGGCATCTTGCCTGTGACTTGAAGCCCTCTCAAAATCCTCCCATAGGCTTGGGTATGACACTTTTAACAGAAAGAGGCACACACACACATACGAACACACAGTTTGCTAGCGCCTCATGTTCTAGCTGCATCCAGTTCACAAAGGCACTTTGAGAAGAGTTCATAAACTGTCGTGCATTGACTTGTTGGTGAACTAAGCAGTTTTTGTTCTCATGCCATCCCCAGAAAACTCATTGTCAGCTACTCTCAGGTCGTTACCTCTACACTGTTCTCCACATTCCATAGGTCACAGAGAACACACGGACAATATATTATTAATCAAAAACCCTAGGCCTTACGATGCTCGGCCACCTAATATGCTAGCCCCCGCCTAGCAAAATTGCTTATAACACAAAAACACTGGCCGGCTTAAAATAAATATAAGTAAAACTGCACGTCTCTGGCATTATAAAATAAAGTCTTATCATGCTTTATCTCCCAATAACACAAGATGCATTTTCTCTCATATTTTCTGCATTAGGATTCTTGAATATCCCTCTTTGCTTGTCTGCAAGTAGCTGCACAGACAGCAACAGGCTATAGCAGGCTGTAGGAAGACGGAATGCCTCCCTCATTGTAGAAGACTTCTCACGGCTTCTGTAGATCCCAAAAAACACGCTGTAGAATTCTCTTGATCACCATCATGGAAATTCTTGTAATCACCCTGGACAACACGGCAGCATCCTCAACCGGCTGGTGGACGTCTTGTGCTGGCGTGGAAAGGGAACGACTTTTGTTTTTTTTTTTTTTGGTGGTGTGTTAGTATGTCAGTCGAGTCTTTGGTCAATCTAAGAAAATTAACTCAGACATACTACTTCTATCAAACAATGATCTCAAAAAGTCAAAAATACTGACTGAACGTCTCCCAATTAACTCCCTTTAATATGATTACTAAAATGATAAGTCATCATCACAACTCGCAAAGAAAAAGAAACATCAAGTTCTCCAACTCAATTCCCCCCCCAAACTCACACATCAGCACACACACAACTCAGAAATCACAGCAACTCCACGGAATTCTGCACTCACATTTCAAACTCGAATGTTCTCATAAGAATAAAAAAAAAAAAGAAAAAATCGTAATGAACTCGAGGAAAAAAAAAAAGTCACGTAACACACCCAGACCCAAAAAATGTTCTCTCAAACTCTGATATTTGAACAACCTCAAAAAAATCAGTAAAAATCTCCAACGTTTAACAGCAAAAACCCTTTACTGCTCAATAATTAATCACAATGAGACTTAATGTCAAACTCCCTTACTTAAGTAACAACCCTCGATAAATTACATCTCCCGGCAAAATCAAATCTCCCGTCCAAAAAAAAAAAGAAATGTTACTTAAAACTCAATCCCCCAAATATATCTCTCAAGGAAAAGGAAGAAAAATAATAAAAAGATAATTACAAGTAGGTTTCCCCAATCACAAAATACATAATACATGTATAAACCGCATAACACCCCGCTTTTCCCCAAGAAATGCTCCATGTTAAAAGTTATGGAATTTTGCCAGAAAGCAAACTCTCACACATGCGCTTTCGTGAAATGCTATTGTCAACATTTCCAGATATTGCAAAAATTCTGATCTATCATCATCAGAGGAAAAAAGTCGGCACACGCTTATCACATTGCTTGTCAGCAGAAAAATCGCCTGCAGACGTATGCTCTAACATCAGCATAAGAATTGTCTAGTCAGACACATAAGTTTGGAAACTCATGATTCTCAAAAAAACGTCTAACAGACACATTTCACAGAATTAAACTCCAGGATATGACTAATGTGTTCAAAAATTTGTCTCAAAGACTTATTCTCTCAACATGACTTTGCTTCAAATTATATTTCTCCAAAAATAATACACTTGTGAACATAAAAAAATATGCACACACCTCCATAGGACTCGTAATGCAGTAATGACACTCGCCTCTAAATAGTCATGAAACCAAAAAAGAGAACCACAGAAATCTTCTCTGTCTCGAAAAAAACTCCCATAACCACAAAAAAAAAGGTCACCGCCAAAGATTAATTCCTTTAACTCCATTATGAGACACCATATTAATAATAAAACCACTCCAGTGATAAAAATATTTCCTCCATGTGGTTAATAACCACCCCCATATTATTCTCTTTTATTTCTTTTCCAATAGCCACATGTCAATAAAAAAAAAGACACCACTCCAGGAATAGAGAATAATCACCTCTATTTCGGCAAATACAAAATATTTACCTCTATTTCCCCAATAACTCCATGTGGAACAAAACAAGGCTCCAAAAAAATATATCTCCAAAAAATGTGTCTCAAGGCAACTAACTCACATACTCACAAATATTGCCCCATAATCTCCAATATGTGTCTCCATTTGCAACAAAAGATGGCTGCAAAAATAATTGAACTAAACATAGCTCATATCACATTGGCAAATGTAAAAAATGGCCAAAAATATATCTCCCATATATTATATCTCAAATTATAACTCCAAATAATATATACCTCCAATTATAACTCCAATATATCTCAATTATAACTCCAATTCTCCAGAGAATAACTCAATGTTATAGTCAAAAAACTATAAAAACTCTCTCCATTTAACATAATTGCTAAAAAAAGGCAAAAACTCGGCAAATAAAACTGTCTAGAAATTCTAGAAAAAAACAAATCACCCATGTGCCACAAGTCATTATAACAGAACTCCAAATTCAAAGTGTCTAAGCCAAGTGACTTCTCCATATGCACTACAACATTAAGTCACTTAGCCAAAGTTTCCTATCTCTCACAAAGTTGTCACAAATATTGTGCAAGAAAACTCACAATTTCTGAAACATAAATATCCAGAGAAAAAAATGTAGTGCCATTACGTATGCATTCAAACGTGCAAAAAAATTCTCCCATATATTTCTCTATAGCATCAAATAGCTGAAACGCGAACACGTTCCCGAACAATGACTCTAAGTCACGAACACAGACATTATAAAAATATCCATACCAACTGAATAATTCACCAACTTGGTGAATTATTCAAATTCACCAAGGGTGAATTTGAATAAATTCAAATTCGCCCTTGGTAAAAAAAACTTGTGTCAGCGATGGCTAATTTTCAAAAAAGGAGAAAAAAAAATCAACGGCCTTGTTCACTATCTCCCGTAACTCATTAGATGTCAAGCAATAATCTGCTGAACTCATAAAAAAAAGAGGAAAACAAAACAAAAGAAATAATGTGGTTGTTAGTTCCTCCCAATATTCAAAAAGATTTCACCTCCCTTGATAGCATTAAAACGCCCACGTATTAGTATAAAAAAAATCAGTATCAGAAATATCATTATCACAAAATCACCAAAAAAAAAAAAAAATTGCTATCATCAAAATCATCAGTATCAGTACAAAAAATATCACCAATGTTAATGCTTGTCCCTTCTCCAAAAATTCAGCACAAAATTTAGCAAAAGTTCAGCAAGATTCAACACAATTCACCAAGATTCAGCCAGATTCATCAAGATTCAGCAAAACTCATCCCCGCGAATCACTGAAATATTCTCCAAAGTTACAAGACACAACAAATAATTAACACAAGACTTCTCCCATTAATTCCTTGTAATAATTCTCCTTGAATAATTATCTGTAATAATTATCAACTATTCTCCCACGGAAATATCTCAATCTCTCGTAAAAAACAAGTCTCCGTAATGATAATTATACTAAGCAAACCCTCCCGTGACACATTCAAGTATAAAAAATTATAATAATAACAATAATAAATAACTCTCCATAGCAATAATTCTCTTGCAAAAATTTCAAGTAAAGGTGAAATTCAAAATAGCATACAACAGTATTGCTGAATTCATGACAGACAATGTCTCCAGATGCAACACCATTTCCACACAACACAGATACAACACCCATCATCGGCATTTCAAAGTAATTTCTCCAACACAATAAAAAAATAATCTGTGTATCCCCCTTATATTTGTGTCTTTCAAGGCACAAGTAAAACATACACATCCCGTGCATGTTAACTACTTTTCCCCGCATTCACGGAAAAGAAAAATCTCTTTTTATTTCCTTTTCTCTTCCTCCAAGGGAGAAAAAAATCTCTTTTCTAAAAAAAAGACTCTACGGGCGTTTCACTTCATCAACTAATCAATCAGCTGATATCTTAGCATCCATGGTCAAGGCCAAACCCATACCCCAACACAAGAAGAAAAAAAGGAGTTCACCCCCAATGAGAAAAAAAAAGGTTTCTTCCCCCTTGAGAACAACCCCTCAGTCAAGCAACAGAACAGCCCGAGGCATACACAGTAGTACCCCCATCTCCCCTTGAACAGTGTCTGAGGACCCCTTCCAAGGTATACACTAGTGCCCATCTCCCTGCACTATCTCTCGAGGGAGGCCAGTAGTACCCTCCATGCAACTATCCCCAGAGGGATGCCAGTACCCTCGCAATGCAACGCGCCTCTCTGCAGAAATGTGCTGAGCCCGTAAAATTGTGGCTGCTGTGGTCTCTAAGCCAGATATGCTTATCTAAGCACAGTTTCAACATGCATAGAAAAATACACCCTATGTTTTAAACAAAGACGAATGCATACGTCTATTATAAAACACGTGCAAATAAAGAAAACACGTCACTATGGGGCAAAGACAAGAAAATTTTTGACCTCTTGAACCAATCCCATTTCACTGAAATATTTAAACAAAACCCACTCCTTCAAAACAATTAGTTTTAACACTCACCACTCCATAATGGCAACCAAATTAACTCGAAATTCTCGTAAAACATGTAAATCTCGTCGGCACAATATAAACGCGATCGGCAGATGACACCTAGCAAACCCTCACTCATGAACTAGACTGAGTTGCTTTGTCTCACGGCTCACGCCCTGAAGAATCTCGGTACGAGCAAATTTGATGACCCCTAATAGAAATTTCCTTCCTCATCCCCCCATCCCACGGATGGATATTTTCTCTACCCCTTTTCACTTAGCAACTGAGATCCAACAATTTAACAATTTTCCACAATCCCACAAAGGCTTTGTTGTTCGAAAACTATCCCTAAGCCATAACCCCTTTTTTTTTCTAACTGGCCACCCATCTCTACATTGGCGTTCCTAGGCATAGAAAAAAAAGAAAACTTTTATACCCCCTCTTAACCGCTTGCCACCACTATTACTGGGGGGGGATTCTCCCCCCATTATTCATAAGGTAAGCGTGAGACAAGAGCGGAAGGCAGACCCACACACCGCATTACTCACAGCCTTTCTCTTTCTTGGCAATCTCTCTCTCTCTCTCTCTCCAAGGAATCTCTCTCTCTCTCTAGCTCTTTCTCTCCATTCTAACAGGTAACAAAATGAGAGAGTTGCATCATAACATTAACGTTTATTAACAACTAATAAATAAATCAATCAATCAAGTAATCCAGTCTTACAGAATAACTCAAAAAAAAAACCATAAATGTAACATGTCTGGTCACCAAAAAGTCTACACCCCTCTGGGGAATTCTTTGTCCCCCGGCATTCCAGATCCGTCTGTTTCAAAGATACAGAACACATCCCGGTAAGTACACACACAAGATTGACAGACAGAGGTTTAAATATTGGATATCATCACAAAAATGTCAAAACAGATAACAAGCCACTCTTTGGCTAAAGCACTTCAACACTTACCCAAACAACCGGACACTAAAACACTTTAATTAATTAAAAAAACTCCCGGCGAATGCCACGGCATCTTGCCTGGGACTTGAAGCCCTCTCAAATCCTCCCATAGGCTTGGGTATGACACTTTTAACAGAAAGAGGCGCACACACACATACGAACACACAGTTCACTAGCGCCTCACGGTTTTTAGCTGCATCCAGTTTCACAAAGGCACTTTGAGAAGAG
>NC_061108.1:14576441-14586741 GCF_015104395.2 Macrobrachium nipponense
TCATTTGAATGTTTTTGACAGCTTACTCAATCTGGTTTTTAATCGTTTTCCCAACTTTGTACTACTACTACTACTACTACTACTACTACTACTACTACTACTACTTCTACTACACACACACACACACACAAGAAAATACCTTTCTCATAACAACAACTTACTTTTTCAAGCCATGAGTTTATTGCTTGTTAATTCATCTCGGCCAGATGTTTTGCAAGAGTCTCTCTCATGCATCTAACGAACATCAGCTCTCGGAATTCATTCCTGAGATCAACGTTCCATCACTCAAAGTGACGCCACTTGAACGGGAACTTTAATTAACTACATAAATGGGCTTCCGGCCTGTTCTTCCAGAAACTCGCCTGCTATGCTTCACTTCTGTCCCTGGAAGGCAGCGAGTTGTGGCTCTAATTATTGAAAAAAATATTAACAGATATATTGTGTGGCCAACTATTGCAAGAGATGTAATTTGTCCAGCTGTTACCAGATGTGTAATTGTATAAATATTACCTAAGGTATTTGTCTAGATATCACCAGAGATATAATTGTCTTATTATCGAGTTTGTCCAGATTGGTCGCCAGAGATATAATATTTCCAAATACTACCAGAGATGTAAAATTTCCAAATATTACCGAATATGTAATTTGTCAAAATATTATTACAGATGGCATTTGTCCCAAATATTACCAGAGGTGCATTTTTTCCTAATATTACCGGAGATGTAATATTTAAGGATATTACTGATGATATATGGTCTAAATTTTACCAGGTTGCAATTTGTCCTAAAATTAATTACCTTAAAAAGGTTATCATTTGTCCCCAACTATTACCAGATACGATTTGTCCAAAGATTACAAGAGATGTAATTTATCCTGATATTCCCAGAGATGTAATTCCTCTAAATATTACCGATGTAATATTTTCAAATATTGCCAGAGATGCAATTTGTTGCATGCACGAAGCATCCCTTTGTCCAGTTAGAAATGTGTATGCATTCTAATGAATTTAAGCGCCTTAGGAGAAAGCGAAAACATTGCCATTTCGAATTTGTTTCCCATCTTCTGATGTCATAACAGTGCAAGTAAAGTACATTAAATACCAGATTATTTATAAAAGATTAAAATCACGAAAATAGTAGAAACACAGTACTATCGGCGATGGCAATTTCCTGCTGGGTCCTGTGACCTCAGACGATGACTTTTTTCCTCGCTGTACACGCTGGCTTCTAGAGTGGAGTGAAGAGACTGTAAGGTTAAAGTCAGTCAAATCCTCTTTGACGTTTGATATTTTATAATATTCATGACGTGATCCTTTGTATCACTGCATGAAATATTGAAATCCCTTTGTCGTCTTGATTGTCATCGTGCATCATAACAGTAAATATATGAAATATAGTTTTCATTTTTATTTATTTTTCTCCAAGAGAATTTGATGGAATAATCATTATCCATTAAAGCTGGGAAAAAAACAAAATATAGTTTTCATTTTTATTTATTTTTCTCCAAGAGAATTTGATGGAATAATCATTATCTATTACAGCTGGGACAAGACAAAATATACGAACTATAGTTCATCGAAGTTGAAGCAACACACAAATCACTAAACACCCTAAGAATAATTTTCTTGGCATTCTGTAATTTGAGATAAATGTACCCGCATTGCATGATCACTTTGGTCAGATGAAAAATCATTATTGGTTTGAAAGCAGCATCGACATCACGAGTATGATCATTAGTACCTAATTCCTTTTAATATAACTTTCCTTCGGTTAGAGTGACCCAGGGGTCTCCAAAACTTTCAATGTAATGGCCACATTATATATTTCCCACATTTATACGGGCCAAAGGAAAAAAAAAAAACAAAAAAAAAACAAATAAGTGCCAGTAATTTAATTTCCTCAAAATATTAGAGTATAAACATTGAAAAATTAAAACATATCTTGTTGGAAAAAACAAAATCAGAGTAAACTAAATAGATTCCTGCCTTTAGTTTTATGCAACCAAATTAATGTGACGAATGATACTGACGTTTTGACTTCCAAATTTCATTGAAATCCGGTTCCAGATTTGATGAGATAATTGTAAGAATTGATTTCAAATGATCATCAGACAAATTTGCTCGATAGTTAGATTTCACATACTTCATTTTGGAAAATGTTTGTTCACACAAGTATGTTGTACCAAAATTGGACACAAAACTACAAGGAAACTTTATCAAATTTGGAAACTGATCTGGCTGCAGGCATTTATAAAACTCAATCAGATTTCTTCTCTATACTTATCTTTCCAGTCTTTCATCTGCCTGGAGATCAATCATTTCCTTTTGAAATTGAGTTGGAAGATTTTCAGCATTGAATAATTCAACGATGCCAGTCGTGCGATAATTATTTTTTCAAGGCCACCACACAGGGATTTGTTTGGCGGGCCGGAAGTGGCCCGCGGGCCATAGTTTGGAGAGCCTTGGCCCGTTAGACTTAGGGAATAAATAATAGAAGATTGTATGTGTACGTAGATTTTCCGATAATCAAGGTTCAGTTTTCAATGCTTAAGAAAGGTGCATCATTAGCTTCTTAGCATGTATCTACCTTTTTCTTTTGCTTAATTCGAATGAAAGCTATTGACCGTGTGTCCACCACAAGGTATTCATGAATTTGTTTTCAGAATTAAGTCTTGGGTTATAGGTGAAGGCTGATCATACATCCTTTGTCAGTTACAATTGAAATCAAATGCTGTGCGGTTTCTCTTGTCATCAGAATTACTCCCCTCTTTCTATATGCAAATTCCATTAAAAAAGAAAAAGTTTAATGCGCTCAATCTGTCAGGACTGTCTTCAAAATGATAATGTTCCAGTTAAATATCGGTGAAATACTCCTGATTGAAAGTACCTCCCCACCATGCATAGTGAAAAGCCTAAACAAAATAAATAACGATGAAGAGAGGGCCATAATGGAAGCCGGGGAAGGAAATGACATAAATGGATTATCTGCTTTTTCTAGTTTCACCCTTTCGACGGAAGGGGGAGCGATGACTCCCCGGATGTGACGTCATGAATATGGTACGAACTGCTTACTTTCAGAAACATGTTTCATAATTTTCTGTTTCAGTGAAGCGTCGAAGTAGAATGATGAAGCGATTGCAGTCAGAGTTTCGACGGCTTATTAAATTCTGCAGCGGAGTTTGCCTCTTCTTTTACCTTATGAAATAGATACAAGTTATGTTATTACTTTTAACGCGTTGGGAATATTTCTAGATAACGGGAAATGAACTTCTTTACACGGGCTCTTTCTGAATCTCTTTATCTCCGGTATGATAAGAGCTTTCGTCTTTTAAAATGTCATTCTAAATATAAAACAGACATCAAAGGAGATATAAGTTGAAAAGTACCCAGTAGCAGAAAAGACGAAAGCCGGTTGAATTGAGCTGTCAATTCAACCGGCAAATCAGAATGTTCCTCTGAAATTCTCTGAAGCCCAGATGTGACCTTTGATTGAAATCAACGATTTTAAAATTATTTTAAATAAAGAAAATATATCACAAGGGAAAATTTTCAAGCTAAACTTTGGCACTTTTTCCTTAAGGCAGTTTCTAGATATTCTTTATGTTATCTACACAGAATTCATATTTACTTTATATATATATATGTGCATATAAACCGCAGTTTATACGATAGTACAAGCCAGTTAATCACATATAATGCCGCGGAGAAGTTTCAGTAGAAGGAAACGGATGAACACGTACAATCTCTATAGAAAAAAAGTTAATTACCCAAAGAAAATAAAAATGCATGAAATGAGCCACAGATGGTATATTTTTCAACACTTTCAAGCCACATATAATGATTCGTTTTGAAAGCAATTTTCTTCTTTTGAAAGGAAAGGTTGCTTTGTAATTGCTCGCCAAATTAAAGGTCACTTAAATGTTGAAAATTTGGGGATGGGTAGAGGAGGAGGGAGGAGGAGTGGGGAGAGATGGGTGAGGGGGTAGCGGAGGGAGGGTGGAAGGGTGAGGGATGGATAAAGGGGTGGAGGGTGGTGAAGAGGAGAGGTGGAAGGGGAGGAGGAGGGAAGGGGAAGAAGGGGAAAGGGTGAGGAGGAGAAGGGACCGTGGTGGTGGGGAGGAAGAAGGGGAAGAGAATTCTACGGTCAGCACCAGCCCCGTTTAACTTCCGATGTGCAAACAAACAAACGTTTCGGTGTTTCAGTATCAAATATACCACCTTTCACCATAAAATAATGAAGTATATAACTTTATCGTTTTTAACAATGAGGTGCAATATATCATAAAACATCTAGGCATTAGAATTTGTAATCAATTTGAATTTCAAAACGTTTCTGAATGACTGAATAAAACTATTTATTAAATTCATTCGAAATCAGATGGCCTGATCAGCGCTATGTGTTAGGACAAGCAAGTTTATTACAGTGATTAATTGGTTCCAAAAGTCATTAGTCATTTGCTGATCGAATTCACGAAGCTTAAATATGATCAAAACAGTTGTTAATTAATCATACAGATTAATGAACAACGTTTTGATTATAAAAACAGAGTACCGCGTTTGTCATAGGCGTTCGTTGAAATATAATTTTCAATTAGCGATTGTAATTTCTTCTTTCAGTTTTTGTAGAACATTCCAGCCTCAGTTCCCTCCCGTATTTTTTGCTTCTGTTAAGAATTTATGTATTTTTCTATGTTTATTTCTCTTTAGTACCTTTAATGTCATTGGTAAAATTATTACTTCGTCAGAGAAGAACTATTTGACAATTGGTACATATTTTGCAAATCGCCCTATTATGTTAAGTAGATAATGGCTGTAGTAGTTTATTAAAGAGTAGTTTAAAGCATTGTAAAAAGTTTTGATTATAATGTATAAGAAATGAAAATATTTCAATTAAGAGCGAAACAATTTTTAATCACTCTTAAGTTTGAAATCATTTTTCACGTCACAAATACATAATATAAGGATTCTTTTTTAATTCTTAATATTCTTTTAATTCTGAAATTTTTTCAGGTAACAAAATTAAAAGTTATTCTTTTTTAAGTCGTGGTATTTTTTTTTTTATAATTTTATTACGCCTAATTTTGCGAACTTTTGCTCTTATCTTCACAAACTTCAATTTGATTCAGTTCGAATACATTTTCAGTTTCCCTTAAAGTTTGAGTTTAATGCTGTGAGTGATGGATCCTCGAAGTCCGCCGAGGCTATTTGCTGATTGGCTCCTCACAAACAGATATAAATATTAGAGTAAAATCTTCTGTTTCTGAGAAAGAAAAATAATAGTAATCCTTGGCGTAAAATCTGTTTGATTGTGATCTGTCATAGATTTCTTTATTTATTTATAACTTTGTACTTATTAGTATGAATTTGTTATCTTGCTTTCCGTATGTTTCAATTCTTTTACAGTACATATCAGAGTTACAAGGGATTCTCTCTCTCTCTCTCTCTCTCTCTCTCTCTCTCTCTCTCTCTCTCTCTCTCTCTCTCTCTCTCTCTCGTATAAGCTTAGTATGTACCTTTAATGTCAGCTAATTTTGCGTATTTTTTTTTTTGTTTGATTATGTAACAGAACTGGAAAGGAAATTCAGGCCATGAATTAATAACTAAATGAAGTCAATAGTGAAGCTCATTTCGAAACCTAAAGTTTCCAGTAAATCATACACATTGCTCCGAAGTGCTACGAGTCACTAAACATAAAACACATTGGTTATAAATAGGTACATAAATTTAAAGTTAAATATGGTATTCTTATCGGTTACTAGTCCCATAAACTAGTTGTTAATAATAATAATAATAATAATAATAATAATAATAATAATAATAATAATAATAATGATAATAATAATAATAATAATCTCCAATTCCAGATTTTGTTATAAAATCTCAAATCACCCCGTCCCTTCTAATATTTTTTTTGGCTACCCATCCCCAATACCAAATTTTTGTGGGATGTATTCCTAATGAACTCGATATATCCCAGAGAGGTAATAAGAACAGATCAGCTGATGCAGCCAAATAAGATTCTGCAGATAAGAGAAAGAAATCGAGAGGAGGAAATAACAATCCCTATCTACGTCAGCAAAGGTTGTGATAGTGGCTGAATGCATCGCTGATTATGCCATCTCATCTCTCTCTCTCTCTCTCTCTCTCTCTCTCTCTCTCTCTCTCTCTCTCTCTTTCTATTTGTGTCGTGTATCGCTTTTTTTATCTATCCGTCTCTCTCTCTCTCTCTCTCTCTCTCTCTCTCTCTCTCTCTCTCTCTCTCTTTCTTTGTAGTTCTGTGTATCTTTGTTTTTTTATCTATCCGTCTCTCTCTCTCTCTCGTCTCTCTCTCTCATCTCTCTCTCTCTCTCTCTCTCTCTCTCTTCTTTATCTGTACTACTTCCATATCTGTTTTCCTTTTTTTTTTGCCTCTCCTCTCTTTCTCCTCTCTCTCTCCTCTCTTTCGTCTCTCTCTCTCTCTCTCTCTCTCTCTCTCTCTCTCTCTCTCTCTCTCTCTCTCTCTACTTCTTCTTTTCTTCTTCTTCTTCTTTGTGTCCGAAACAAGATCGGTGCCTTACTTTTATTCACATCACAAATTGAAAGAAAAATTAGCCCTTTTATTAGAAACTTCGTTAGTGACACTGCGATGAAGTGTCACTAACGAAGTTTCTAATAAAAGGGCTAATTTTTCTTTCAATTGCATCATATTAAATTTCTATATTTTTTATGTAGATCAGTAATGTATCTTGAAAGCAAGAAGTCCTGTTACGGTCTTATTGAAGTGAGCTTCATTCCTCCGAAGTGAACTCACATTAATAATCCTGTATTTGTTGTAGAGGTTAATCGAAAACAGTGAGTCTTTTCGTTATTACGGTGATTGCAGCGCCAGAAGTTTACATAACAGGCAAGTAATTCTAACTTAGGAATAATCGCTCCCCTCTTTATAATTACAGACCGTTTGTGACTTAGGAACAGGGTGGGTTTAATGGTCAGTGTTAAAGAGGGAGCATCCAATTAACCTTGTAATTTTAGGGACCGAAACCTTTAGCCCATGTCGCCATCATATTACAGGGGCTACAGTTTGAATGAGAAAGTCGGAAATAACGCTATTTTCAATTGAGTGAGAGTTGAGGTTTAAAGAAAGAGGGAGAGAGAGAGAGAGAGAGAGAGAGAGAGAGAGAGAGAGCTCGAATTAAAATGACAAAAATATATTATTGTTAAAATATATTTTTTCTTATAATTAATTAGTGTTTCCTTCTTTGCAACTTTAAAGATTGTCCAATATAATTATGTAATACGATCACAACTTTTCTAAATACAAAAATAAAACTAATCAGATCATCGGTTTAGGCTGGAAATCCTCAGATTGCTTCTATAGCTAAGCCTAGTTAATCATTTTTTTTTTTTTTTTTTTTTTTACTAACTCCGTTCTGAATCTGCACCGCTTTCCCAGACTGTACTCCGGATGAACAGTTTGCAAACGACTAAGGTCAGATTAAGCTCAAGGTCGAGGTCACCGTACTAAGACATAATGAATATAAAAGTAATTGCCATTCTATTGTTTTCCGATTTTTCCCCACAAGAAGTTATCCACCCAGAATTTTGTTGCTTGGCCATCCAGAGTATCAATACGTAAAGGAGAAGAAAAACAATCAAATAAGTAGAAAATAACCACAGTAACTGGAGTGATGGAGTGATGTCAGTGCACTGAACGTGGTGCGCTGTAGGCATCACTAAAGGGTGTTTGGAGTGTCCTTCGGCCTGTATCTGCTGTACCTACATTTTTGCCTTTTCCTTTTACCTCCATTCCTCTTTCATTTCGTCATATTGCTGTCCAGCGTCTCTGACCGTTATCTCTTAATGTAACTGTGGAACTTTTTCTTAAGTTTCACCTTTAGATTTTTTTATGTTAGCTTCAATACTTGGATCTTTCTTTATTGCTGTCCAGCTTCTTCATTTTACTATCTTGTGCTCTAAATGGCGGAGATTGTCCAAATCAAATAAAATCATATAAGACAGAGAAAAAAAAAGACACGCCAGAATATGTGAAATGCCTGGAACTGATTCCGATGTCGATCCAATAGAAGCCGGCTGTCATAAGTGTCATTCAGTCCTCATCAGCGTCCAGACTAATAAACGTGAACGTCGAGATACCCAAAAGCTTTCGACGCATCTCCGAATTCTTACGAGTTCGAATAAATGCGGACATCCTGCCTCATTCCTCATGACGTCTCCCTCCCAATTAGACCACAAATGTCTGGGACACAAGTCCTCAGTATAATTTCCTCCGGACGGTGATGATGATAAATGATCTTTGATGTGGAGGGAAATAATGTTTGGGTGGAATGTCGTAATTGATCGTGCAGGAGATGGACAGCTATTATCTGATGAAGAGACTAAAGGATGGTCCTGTCCCGGATCATCCCCGGTCTCCTTCTTCAGAAACTATTTAATCTTAGATTTGTTGGGAGTTAGTCCGTCTGATGATTCCATTAACGAGAATCAAAATAACAGGAAAGTTTTATATCAGATAACTCTTTCCAATCTCAGAGAGCAAAAATGTCTCGCAGGAAAGATAATGGAATTCGCATCCTCTTCTGATCAGTTACTTTCGTTTTTGACTGTGATTCTTTTAAATGAACACGCACGCACAGACACCCACGAAATACAGTCAACGCCATTCTACACTCTCTCTCTCTCTCTCTCTCTCTCTGGCGTTAAGAATTGAAGTGTGTGTTCGTGATAGAGCTTAAGAGAGAAATTATTACGGTAACAAACTCTATATAAATATATATTTATTTTATATATTATATATATATATATATATTTATATATATATATATATATATATACTATATATATATATATATATATGTTACCGTAATTTCTTCTCTTAAGCTCTACCACAACACACACTTCAATTCTTAACGCCATTCTTTTTATGCTACTCTTAAACGCACGTAAACAAACACACAGCATGATCAAACCTATTCACTCTTGGTGAAGATACTATATTATATTATATCATATTAATTTATATATTATATAAGTGACAGTGAACATTAAGTTTCATTCGAGAAACAATTAGTTTTATCAGCAAAATTCTTTGTTCTCACTGTCCCATTAAAATGAATTATTGGTTTAGTTAATTGACAAGATAATTTGGAAGGGTTACTTCACTGACGGAGTGTCTATTATTCCATTAAAGAGAAAGATTAGTTCCTGACATAAAGAAAGAAATCCCACTTCAGGCGATTTCGCGTAGATCAGGGGGAATTTGTTAATCCTCTCCGGGTTAATGGAACTTGAAGAGAACCAACAGATCTGGAAGGATCATCTGTCACCTGTTATTATGTTGTCAGTTAAGAGACATTCACGTTTATTCGTCTGGACGCTGATGACTGAATGGGACATATGACAGCCGACTTCTGTTGGACCGACGTAGGAATAATTTCCAGGCATTTCAGAAATTGTTCCTGAATATATATATATATATATATATATATATATATATATATATATATATATATTATATATATATATATATATATATATATATATATATATATACATCAATAATAAAAGGAGGCCATAAAACACCAAAATATAGAGAGAAAAGTATTATATTTCACAGACTACTGTCTCTCTCTTCAGGTATATGAATGAGAAAAGTTTACAGAAAAGGTGGTATTTATACCAAGAGATCCGTCCATAAGTAAGCTAATTTTGGTCACCCCCGCTGATAATCTTCCTTTAATCTTCTTAAGCGTTGGTTGGATGAAAACCTCGTCGATCATATCTGAAATCCACGCTCCTTTTGAGATGTTCATTACCTGCTTCTCTTTTTTATTAAGGCCGATTCCATCATTTGACTCTTGTACCGGCAGTTTGCTGCTATAAATTACACGTGACAAATTCCAGTTTATTCTATGGTTATGTTTCATTTATATAGTTGAAATAGCCGAGTTTCTGTTGTCCATACCTAACTGACCGTTTGTGTTGTATTAAGCTCTGTGAAGTGATGTTACCTGTAAATCCGATGTAAGATTGGTCACAGCCTGGCATGGGATCTCATAGACCCCAGTGTCCTTGGGAGATGTCTTTTGTTGGACGTTAATCAGGGATTTGGCTAAGGTATTTGGGTGGGTAAATGCAAAAGGGTTAGATTTTCCAAGGGTGTGGGTAACTCTCTTAATCGTGTCCAGGTGAAGAATTTTTATTTTATTGTTGGGTGTGTCTCTGGGTCTTGTCTTTAGGGGGTGGCGGTAGAAAATTCACAAAGCAAAACGACTTTGTTTTCTGCTAAACCGTTATCTCTTAATG
>NC_061108.1:14587241-14589741 GCF_015104395.2 Macrobrachium nipponense
GTGAAAGTAAGTATGGAAACTCTGGGAAGTGAGAAATATGGAAAGAGAAAACTTAGTTTTAGTAATAAATCTGTAATCCAGAAATGTTGGAGATTATCAACGTCGCCAGTAAAGGAGGACGGGGTCATGAATTATATGTGACTCAATATTTGTTTGTTTATTTTTGCTGGTTGTCTCTCCTTCCACAGAATATTCTCAAAATGTCTGCAGAGGTCTGCAATAGGTCAGAGAGATAAGTATGTGGATCCTCAAAAGGTCTGCAGAGGTCTGCAATAGATCAAGAGAGATAAGGATGTGGATCCTAGCGTTGGTTTTACGAGCAATACAAATGGGAAGCCCTTGATGGCAAATTCCATCATTATATGCCACTGAACTCTCTTAAGTGACGTCGTGCGCTTTTTTGATAATAATTGCCTTCTTAATTCTCTTTCATTCTTTAGATACTCGAATATACCAATGGGAAAGCTTTGTAACCAATGAGTAAGTTCACGAGAATGGTTGAGAAGAATGGAGTAGTAGGTAGTGTTTTATTTGTATACTATGGGGACGTTCATTATAGAATTGCTTTGGCGCACACTGAATATACATACATATATATTTATATATATATATATATATATATATATATATATATATAGTATATATATATATATATATATATAGGTAGTAAGAATAAAAAGAAATAGTGAGAAAGTATATAAATTATATATATATATATATATATATATATATATATATATATATACATATACATATATATATATATATATATATATATATATATATATTATATATACTATATATATACATACATATATATACATATATATATATATATATATATATATATATATATATATATATATGTATATGTATATACACATATACATATATATATATATATATATATATATATATATATATATATACATATATATACATATATATATATATATATATATATATATATATATATATATATATACATATATATATATATATAGTATATATATATATATATATATATATATATATATATATATATAATATATATATATATATATATATATATATATATATACACATATATATGGGTAGGTAAAGCTAAAGAGGATAGTGAAAGTTCGATAATGAACTTCCACGCAATTTGTATCCTTTAAGATAATTATAAGACTCCTGTACCTTCTTGTGTTTCCCATTATCATTTTCAAGTATGTGTGGTTTGGGATCCTCGGTTCCGCCGAGTCCAGAAGTCCACACTAGGTCTTTTGTTCCCTTAAACATCATTTTGCTATTTGGGTCTCCTTACTGGTACAGGGTCGAATTGATCTTCGGCAACGAAGCTGGTTAACAAAGCTTTTTTTTTTTTTTTTTTTTTTTTTTACCATTATTATTGTTTAAATTCATGTCTGTATCCGTTGCTTGTGACCTCATTTTAATAAAACCAAGATAAAATACTACCAGTTACAGTTCCCCAAAGCCGGGCCGTGTAACGAGGCATTTTCTAAAACCAGATTACCGAAGGTCAGTGTATCTAAAATAGCTCAATCTGCCGAGCAAGACATAATTCCTTTCCTAAGGCAATCACGCCCACAAACGAGAACGCTCAAAGAATACGCCATTTGTTGCCAAGCCCAACAATCCTGTTAGTTAATACAACGCTAAAAGCGGCCAATCACTAACCTTTTCGAGGCACAACCTTCTTTCATTAGACGCTCATCGACGTAAATAGGATAATAAGGGAACTCCTTCGCGTGTTTCTATTTGTGTCTGTCCTTGCTTTTCTTATTATCTTGAAAAGTTCGAGTGACGAGTGCTCTGGGATCCTGTAGCGACCCTCTCTCTCTCTCTCTCTCTCTCTCTCTCTCTCTCTCTCTCTCTCTCTCTCTCTAGGAATAAGCTTAATATGTACTTTTAATGTCAGCTAATTTTGCGTGTTTTTTTTGTTTGATTACGTAACAGAACTGGAAAAGGAAATTCAGACTAAGAATTAATAACTCAATGCAGTCAATAGTGAAGCTCATTTCGAAACCTACCATGTAAATCTTACACATTCTTCGGTAAGTGCTACTAGTCACTGAACATAAAACACATTGGTTATAAATAGGTACATAAATTTAAAGTTAAATATGATATTCTTATCGGTTACTAATCCCATAAATTAGTCAATAATAATAATAATAATAATAATAATAATAATAATAATAATCTCCAATTCCAGATTTGATATAAAATCTCAAATCGCCCCGTCCCATCTTCTTTATTTTTTTTCTTTTTTTTGGCCACCCATCCCCAATACCAAATTTGTGTGGGATGTATTCCTAATGACTCGATATATCCAGAGAGGTAATAAGAACAGATCAGCTGATGCAGCCAAATAGATTCCTTCAGATAAGCCATGGTTGTGATAGTGGCTGAATGCATCGATGATATGCCTCTTCTCTCTCTCTCTCTCTCTCTCTCTCTCTATCTCTCTCTCTCGTCTCTCTCTCTCTCTCTC
>NC_061108.1:14594741-14612241 GCF_015104395.2 Macrobrachium nipponense
TAAATCACAAACGTTCCGTAATTATAAAGCAGGGAGCGTTTATTCTTAAGTTGATAATTACTGCCTGTTATGTAAACTTCTGGCGCTGCAATCACAGTAATAACGAATGACTCACTATTTTCGATTAACCTCTACAACGAATACAGACCTTCGGAAAATCATTAGATGTTCCTTGTTGATTGTTAATTCGAGTTCATTTCTGGAGTTATGAAGGTTCCTTCAGTAAGACGTAATATGGCTTCTTGCTTTCAGTTACGTTACTGATCTACATTGAAAAATAGCAAGTTTAATATGATGCAAAAATAACTAGTGTCACTAGCAGCGTTTCTAATAAAAGGCTAATTTTTCTTTCAATTTGCACAGTAAAATACACATAGAAGCACCGAATTTGTTTCTAAAAAAGAAGAGAGAGAGATAGAGAGAGAGAGAGACGAGAGAGAGAGAGAGAGAGAGAGAGAGAGAAATTATCGATGCATGGAGCCACTATCACATGCTTTGCAGACGGTGATAGACATCGTATTTTTTCATCGTGATTTCTTTTTTCTTATCTGCAGGAATCTTATTTGGCTGCATCAGCTGATCTGTTCTTATTACCTCTCCGGAATATAGCAAGGCATTAGGAAGACATCCCACTCAAATTTGGTAGGGGTTGGGGAGGTTGGTGGCGCGTGGGCCGGAGGTCGAGGGGGGGGGGGGGATGCGGTTGAACTGGAATTTGCTGAGATTAATATTATTATGATGTCGTTTATGGGACTGGGAAATATTGAGATTATATAATTTTTACTTTAAAATTATTATATCTTTATGACAAACGTGCTGCTTGTTTTTTTAACATCATTAATGGATGTTTTTTTTAAGGTATATGTGAAACACCCGTTTGATGAATTAATTAATAGTATTTATTTAATTTCATGAATAATTACTATTCACTGTATTTATTTATCTTTTTAAAGGTTTAGTTTTCTCTGCAATTTTGTTACACAGTCAAGTAAAATAACATCACTTTAAAGAACAGCTGACAAAAAGGTACATCCTACTATCATTTCCAGAGCGAGAGAGAGAGAGAGGAGAGAGAGAGAGAGAGAGAGAGAGAGAGAGAGAGAGAGAGTCTCCATAGGATCCAAGAGCACTGATGCTCTGCAAGATAATGTGAAAAGCAAAGACGGACATAGATAGTAACGCACGTAGGTGTTCCTTTGACATCACTTGTTTCGACGTCGATATTTCTAAAGGAAAAAGGTTCCGCATCGAAAAACTGACTGACTAGCTGCTTTTAGCGTTGAAAGGAGCAGCAGAATTGTTGAGTGTGGCAACAAATGGCACATTCTTTTGAGCGTTCTGGTCTGTGAGCTATTTTAGATACATTGACTTTCGGTACGACGCTTTTAGAAAATTCCTTATTAGAATGCCTCATTAGACGGCCCAGCTCTCTTCATGATCTGTGGCTGGTATTTAGTGAAACGATTTAGTGAAACGAGGTCACTAGAAAAAAGGATAAAAACACGATTTCAGTAATAGGGTGGATAAAGCTTTGTAAACCAGGAGGGTTGACCAAGATTCAAGATAACTTTCTGATATAGTAGATTCACATCAACCGTGCATTTGTGTCCTAGGCCAGTCCCTTACGACGCTCCTCATTGGCTGTTGATAAGCCAATCACAGGGCTGAAAACTTTCAGTCTGTCGAGAGAGTTCACATGGGCAGGACGTATGTTCCACCTCTCCTGAGGGATACTTTTGAAAGACGTATCCTTTAGGAGAGGTGGAATATAGCTCCTACCATGTGAACTCTCGAGAGAGTTTCCAGCCCTATGATTGGCTTATCAATAGCCAATCAGGAGCGTCGTAAGGAACTGGCCTAGATATCAAATGCACGGGTGATGTGAATCTACTATGGTAAAGGGTATAATGCGAGTTAAATACAATTCATAGGTTCTCATGAAGGGTCAAAGTTTCTTGAATAGAGCTCAGTTTCTTTAGGTTCTTCTTTTTTCCACCATGTCTAGTCGAATCTTCAAGCTTGTGCACTAGTAAAACCGACTTACTTTAGTTTCATTTTCATCTTGGGAGTTGTTTAGCATTTGGATTTCCTTAGCACCAAGCAAGAAGCATTATCTCGCTACGAAAAAAAAATAAAATAAAATTAGATATGTTTGTATATATATATATATATATATATATATATATATATATATATATATATATATATATAAAAATTATGTATTTATGCCCGCATGAATGTGTATGCATAGTACACGCAATAACTTTCAGTTCAACAAGCGGAGGTCTTTTACTGATGAATATCGCCCGAGGGATTTATGTATATTTTTAGATTTGGGTGTGCGCATGTAATATCGTGTATGTTATGAGTATATATACATATACATATACATATATATATATATATATATGATATATATATATATATATATATATATATATATATATATATATATATATATATATATATATATATGTATATATATATATATATATATATATATATATATATATATATATATATATAAACATATACACATTCGTAATATGCAATATGTAAATGTGACCATACTATACAATCAGTCGGATTTTGAAGGCACCAAACAGTGTTTCTAAAACTCCGCTTCGTCACTCTCTAAGACCTTGCATCAAGGAAATTAGACAAAACGAGTAAAAAATACGCAGAAGTTTCTTTGGCGCAATCGAGTTTCCTGTACAGCATATCATGCTGTAGGAACCACTCAGTCACGGCCCATGAAACTTTCAGTCGCTGCCCAAAATAATTTGATCCACGGTCTGGTGGAGGCCTGTGTTGTCGGCACCTATAGCGGTGCTAGGCACACGAACATGGCTAACTTTAATCTTAGATAAAATGAAAACAACAGATGCTAGACTGCTGCAATTTGGTATGCTTGATGATTGAAAGGATGAGGATTAACATCCAATATGCGGTCTTCTAGCCTCAATATTTTTCAAGATCTGAGGCGGACAGAAAAAGTGTGGAAGGGCAATCAAAGCCACTCAATACTTTTCTTTTACAGAACTCAAATAAAAACAGATCACGCCAGGAATTCCACTCTTTACTAATTCACACAAGTTTTTAGATTTTGCAAATTCCATGCATTGTCACAAACGCTAATTTTCTGAAATATCAGTTGTGCGAAGCGACCCTGATTTAAACAGCATCTTACATTTTCTTCCAAAGATTTTGCCCAAAGACTTAAGCGTTATGAAAGGGCCTTCGGGGAGCCAGGTACTCGAAGTTCTTTTTTTTTTTTTTTTTTATTTATAGACTTCTCCTTTCGTTAAATATGAAAACAGAAAAATGCGAACGCGCGGTATTTACTCCACCTGGTCATTGAGGTCAATGTCTACACCTCCACCAAAACGAGATAATTCGACTTGGGACGAGCGTCGAAGTTTCGTCACAACTGAAGCGCTGATTTTCAGTTGATAATTACCAATTATGTAGAGCTTAATGAAATTAGGAGCTTTCATACAGTCATAATCCGACTGAGAATTTGGAAAGGGATATCTACATTAATTCAGTACCATTTAATTTGAGCGTTTAGGATTTAATATCTCAATGATTTGAATCGATTCGTTTTTGTCAAGGCAGCCGAAGTGAATCGTTGGTTCATTGTTTGCATTGTCAGTCATAACGTTTATCCAATATCAAATTGTGCCAATTAAGTTAAAGACGCTGATGATGAAGATGTGGCTCTATGAGTAATACTTTCAGTAATACTGTTTCTTTTGATAAGATTTGCTGCGATGTCCATGTGAAATATTTTCTGGAAGCCAGGAATCCAAATATACAATCACACACCTACACACACACACACACACACACACACACATATATATATATATATATATATATATATATATATATAGATATATATATACATATATATACATACATATATATATATATATATATATATATATATATATATATATATATATATATATGTGTGTGTGTGTGTGTGTGTGTGTGTGTGTGTGTCTACTAAATCACTTTAGTAAATATAACGTAATTGTCATCATTATCTTTCTTAATGTTCACAGGGTCAATTTCAAAATGATATTCTTTGATTCTCCAACCAAAACATTTGATGTGTTGCAACAAATATCTTTTCTTCACTTGCTTGAATAAATTATTACGGACGCCTTTGCATCCGAAGGCCTTATATTTTATAAGTGAAAGAATTTTATTCTTAGACCTCAGACGATCGTCAGGACGAATGCATTCTTGTGCTCTGGAGAAAAGAACTCGTATGTCACACACGAGAAGTATCGTAAATCTTTCGCTTGTTTTGATTTTACAAAAATGTGGTTTCGGTTGGGCGAGAAGCCAAGAGATCTGTTTTTTAGAAAATCGTCCCGGGACCATCTTGAATGAATTAGGCAAATGTACGATCAACCACTTAGACGAGATGTTAATTTTGGAATGAATGAGCAGATCTGTTTTCAAAAAAAAAAAAAAAAAAAAAAAAAACTCATTGCTTGCCCATGTTAAGAAAAGAATGTCATGAATATAATAGTGACGGAAAAAGGAGAGGCCGAAGTTGGTCTAAATATTGTGAAAGTAAGTATGGAAACTCTGGGAAGTGAGAAATATGGAAAGAGAAAACTTAGGGTTTAGTAATAAATCTGAAATCCAGAAATGTTGGAGATTATCAACGTCGGCAGCAAAGCAGGACGGGGGTCATGAATTATTATGTGACTCAAGATTTGTTTGTTTATTTTTGCTGGTTTGTCTCTCTGTCCACAGAATATTCTCAAAATGTCTGCAGAGATCTGCAACAGATCAAGAGAGATAAGGATGTGGATCCTAGCGTTGGTTTTACGAGCAATACAAATGGGAAAGCTCTTGATGGCAAATTCCATCATTAGATGCCACTGAACTCTCTTAAGTGACGTCGTGCACTTTTTAATAAGTAATTGCCTTCTTAATTCTCTTTCATTCTTTAGATACTCGAATATTCCAATGGGAAAGCTTTGTAACCAATGAGTAAGTTCACGAGACTGGTTGAGAAGAATGGAGTAGTAGGTAGTGTTTTATGTATATATATATATATATATATATATATATATATATATAGTATATATATATATATGTATATATTATATATATATATATATATATACACACATTTTATATGCATTATCTATGTATGTATGTACTGAAAATACCAGTATTAGGGTGAAGTGTATAAACGCCTCCCGAGCACTTCGTACCTTAAAAGAGTGTACGAATAGTATATCTAGACAAACTACAATCCTATTTGAATGTGTCTTCTTTCTTAGCATATTTTCCCACTTCTATGTGAGTCGATGTTTTATGACAGCTTTCCTCCACCTGGCTCTGTCAAATACACCGCCTCCTGACAAGCTGTTTCGCTATCAGGTCTTCTCTAACAACAAACCATATAATTATATATATATATATATATATATATATATATATATATAGATATATATATATATATATATATATATATATGTGTGTGTGTGTGTGTGGTTGTGTGTGTGTGTGTGTGTGTGTTTGTGTATAGATAGATATAGATATAGTATATATATATATATATATATATATATATATATATATATATATATATATATATATATATAAGGATTGATAGTTAGACAATGGCAGAGACAGTAAGTGTCCAGTTTTCACTAAATTATTCGCGAAATCTTCCGCCGCGGAGAGTTCATGGCGGACTAGTTTCTCAGTCCGTGATGCAATTAATCAACAACTGTTTTAATCATGTTGATCCTCGAGAATTCAATCAGTAAATGACTAATGGTTGAGAGAACCAATTAATCTCCCGATAACTTCGTTACTCTGACTGATACAGAGTCGATGTTGCCGTTCCAATTTGGGAAGGTAAGACCGAGCACTCTTTCTTTAATCTTTTACTCAAATTATGCATGTATATGTATATGTATATGTATATATACGTACATGTATTCATATGTGTATATGTATGTATATTTGTATGTATGAATGTATATACTTATTACGGCGTATCACCTACCTCATATCATATACATACAAAACACTGTACCTGTGTTTATTTAATTTTCTTATCATAGAAAACATTATGAAGAGATCTTATGATGAATGTGAAAACTACATTGCAGTAAATAACAAAATGTTATTTTTATTTAGTGTTTCAATGATTTCAGTTACGTTACAAGAAGATACACTTAACAAACTGTTATTATTAATTGCATGTACAGTTCATTTTCAGTCCCTTTAATATCCACTGCTTTGTATACCATTTATTATCGATTACCTTTATTATACATGATAACTCTGCTTTATGACGCTTGATTCACTTATTCAATCATCCAGTATTCAAATCTCATTTCCTCTTCTTGTGCAAGATGAAGATGGCCATTTTCATCAAGGATGAGAGGGTGCGGTATAAGTCAACCGATAATTGGAATATCAATACTCTCCCTGCAACAAGAGAACACTGAATAACTCAAACGACCAGAATAATAACTGCAATCAGTGTTATGGGCTACCCAGGTGCAGTGCTTTTATGCAGTCATTTCCTTTTGCATTCGTATTCCAAATGTTCGAAATTCATTGTCTGTCTACTGTGAGATTCGTTTCAGTTCATTGTAGTTAAGTTTAGCCATTCCAGTTGTCAAATGGATAAAGCATCGTTAATAACATTTTAAGGAGGCAAATTTAATTCTGTCGAAATCTTGGATTATTTTTGCTAGAGGTAAACTGCCTTAAATATACTAGTGTAGCGCTACGGAATTCAGTAATGCTAAAATATTCGTCGGTTTCTATATATATATATATATATATATATATATATATATATATATATATATATATATATATATATATATATATATATATATATATATCTTACAGGTATGAATTGATTTGTTAGTGAATTAGATATAGTATCAGCTGTTCTTGCTTGGAGGCAGAGAGCGCTGTGGAGACAGCCTTCTTGAATGAAGGAATCTGATGCGTATGAATTTTAAGCTGGTGGGTGTCCGTACTGCTGCCACAGGCGTGTTTGAGTCGTGGTGGGTATGTACATTCGTTTGTACGTATATCATAGGTCTGACCAATCAAGGCACTTGAGGGAAAGACACACTCCTTTGTGATAGGAAGAAAGACGCTCGAGGGAACGCCAAGTATCGGGAGAAAACCCCATATCAAGGTATGGCACATATTTTAAATGACTTAGAAACAGTTGCCTTTGAAAAGAGAGAAGTGTGAAGTGTATCCCTTTACTTAATATTGTGTTGTAAGAAATGTAACGAATATATCTTTATTACGGATGGGCTGTATACCATGATACTAAAGACGGGATTCTCTAAACTTGACTAATGCAATGTAACAATTGACATTTTGAGTCAAGGAGTGATTACCTAGACTAAGTCAGGAGAGTGGAATGATAACTTAATAGTTTTCTTTGTGGGGCAGACTTGGGTTTTTATCTCTATGACTTATTAATCATTTTGTTCTATTTTATGTTCATCTGCTTTGGGTAATAAATGGTATATTTTTGTATTTATGTGAGCTTAATAGCCTAGTGACATGCTTGCAGATAGAGGGCGCCAGCTGTGTAGTTTTGTCAAAAGGGGGGGGTGGGTATATTATATATTCTATATATAATATATATATATAATATATATATATATATATAGATATATGTGTGTGTGTGTGTGTGTGTGTGTGGTGTGCGTGTGTATGTGCATATCATATATATATATATAATATATATATATATATAATATATATTATATATATATATATATATATGTGTGTGTGTGTGTGTGTGTGTGTGTGTGTGTGTGGAGTGTGTGTATACTATATATATAATATAATATATTATATATATACTATAGTCTATATATAATATATACTATATATATATATCTATATATATACATATATATATATATATACATATATATATCTCATATAATATATATATATATAGAATATATATATCTATCTATCTCTATCTCGATATATAGATATATATATATATATATATATATTCTATATCTCCTATAATATAACATATATATATATATATATATATTCTATTCTATATATATATATATATAGATATATATATATATATATATATATATATTTATATATAATATCTATAATCTCTTATATATATATATATGTATTGTGTGTGTGTGTGCGTGTGTGTGTTTTACTCTTTTGAGTACTGGTAATTTTATTTCGTTACTTTGTCACTCACCGCAAACCATTTACTTTGTCTAAATCTCAGTGTGTTGTCGTGGGTTTTATCCTCCACAGTAACAGAATGTAAGAGAATATTGATAACTGTTCGTTCCATAATTGTCACTCGTTTAATCACCCTGAAGTCACGCTTACCAAACTCCAGGAACACCTTTTCCAAGCGACCAGCCAAAAGAAGTCTTTCCTTTGAAAAGAAGACCTCATGAGTATCTTATCCCGACGTCATTTGAGTCATAGCCAACAACGCCGTTATTTGGGAATCCTTTGAAGTGATGCATAAACAATGGCTTTTGGCCCTGTCACTGATAAATAACGGAGGCAATTTTTCTTCCCGTTTTTGGAGGAGACAAAAGAGAAAAGCTCTTTTGCAGAGGCTTCCTCGAGGTTTTGCTCCTCATAAAACACGATGCGGTGCTGCTTCTGAAGTCTTTGAGATATTATTCATACATTGATTTTAATGTGTTTTTTTTTTATTCCCTAAACCTCCTTTTACCGTTTTATCAGCCGTACCTTTGTATTTATAAAGATAACTTTGTTGGGGTATGTTGCTATTTTCATCTGGATATTAGCTGTGTGGCCTCATACTGAAAGTCATTTTTTATCTCATTTTTGTATTCTTATAAGGACGTGAATACAACAAGGGTCATTCACGTGATCCTGCAGTCAGTGAGAAACTGCAGACGCATACAAGAAAGAAAAATTGAAATTGAATACTGTCGATTATAATGATTACTTCGAAGGCTCAAGTGAAATAATTAACAATTTCTGTCCATTCTCTCCTACATTGATCCAACTGACGATTTCGTATAAGCTGAAAGCGTGAGCAATTCCCGACAATTCTAACTTTATCTAATTGATTTCGTATCAAGGGGAAATAGTTAGCAATGTCTAGCAATTTTCGCTGTAGATCTATCTGACGATTACTTATTAAGGGGGAAGGTTTACCAATCCTGGCAATTCTCACAGTTAATCTAATTAACGATTTCGTTTAAACCGTCGTGGAAGTGACTATTAATGTTGTCGGCTACAAATCCTCCGAAGTTGCGAAATCATCCCCGTCAGAAATCCAGGATTCCAAGACGTGGACAAGTCGGGGAAACAGTCTAGAAACTTATCAGAAGTTAAATTGGGAATTATAGGTCTAATTCCTAAATCATTATTTCATCTGTTTTGGATGCCTATCCAGGGAAGGTACTCAAAAAGTACTTATTAAGAGTGAAATTTTATAAGGTGTTCCTGCTAATTAAATAATGGTACTTTACGCGCTTATGGATATGATCTCGAAAACATGATTGTTAGTGCAACAATACCCACGTTGTATTTCTTAATTGACTTTATGGGAAGCTGCTGAAAATTTTATTAGAGAGAGAGAGAGAGAGAGAGAGAGAGAGAGAGAGAGAGAGAGAGAGATATTTATAGTATCCAGTTTTTTTATAACTTGTGATTTTAAAATTCAGTACCGTACAATTTAATGTCAACAGACTCTCTCTCTCTCTCTCTCTCTCTCTCTCTCTCATGGGTGCGCGTTCCCTGAAAATCAAAGGAATTTTGTAATTAGTTATTAGGCTACTGTTTGAATCACATGTAGGGCGGAGAGAGAGAGAGAGAGAGAGAGAGAGAGAGAGAGAGGAGAGAGCATAAATAACAATCTAACAATAAGCCTCGACAAGGTAATCCTCACGTTAGTGAGGTTAATCTGTTCATAAATTATTAACCTCTCTCTCTCTCTCTCTCTCTCTCTCTCTCTCTCTCTCTCTCTCTCTCTCTCTCTCTCTCTCTCTCAAGATCATTTGAATGTTTTTGACAGCTTACTCAATCTGGTTTTTAATCGTTAACCCAACTTTGTACTACTACTACTACTACTACTACTACACACACACACACACACACACACAAGAAAATACCTTTCTCATAACAACAACTTACTTTTTCAAGCCATGAGTTTATTGCTTGTTAATTCATCTCGGCCAGATGTTATGCAAGAGTCTCTCTCATGCATCTAACGAACATCAGCTCTCGGAATTCATTCCTGAGATCAACGTTCCATCACTCAAAGTGACGCCACTTGAACGGGAACTTTAATTAACTACATAAATGGGCTTCCGGCCTGTTCTTCCAGAAACTCGCCTGCTATGCTTCACTTCTGTTCCTGGAAGGCAGCGAGTTGTGGCTCTAATTATTGAAAAAAAATATTAACAGATATATTGTGTGGCCAACTATTGCAAGAGATGTAATTTGTCCAGCTGTTACCAGATGTGTATTTTGTATAAATATTATCTAAAGTATTTGTCTAGATATCACCAGAGATATAATTGTCTTATTATCGAGTTTGTTCAGATGTCACCAAAGATACATTTCCAAATACTACCAGAGATGTAAAATTTCCAAATATTAGCGAATATGTAATTTGTCAAAATATCATTACAGATGTCAATTGTCCAAATATTACCAGAGGTGCATTTTTTCCAAATATTACCGGAGATGTAATATTTAAGGATATTACTGAAGATATATATCCAAATTTTACAGATGTAATTTGTCTAAATATTACCTTAGGTATCATTTGTCCCAATATTACTTGACACTATTTGTCCAAATATTACAAGAGATGTAATTTATCCTGATATTCCCAGAGACGTAATGCCTCCAAATATTACCGATGTAATATTTTCAAATATTGCCAGAGATGCAATTTGTTGCATGCACGAAACATCCCTTTGTCCAGTTAGAAATGTGTATGCATTCTAATGAATTTAAGCGCCTTAGGAGAAAGCCAAAACATTGCCATTTCGAATTGGTTTCCCATCTTCTGATGTCAGAACAGTGCAAGTAAAGTACATTCAATATCAGATTATTTATAAAAGATTAAAATCACGAAATAGTAGAAACACAGTACTACCCGGCGATGGCAATTTCCTGCTGGGCCAGTGACCTCAGACGATGACTTTTTCCTCGCTGTACACGCTGGCTTCTAGAGTGGAGTGAAGAGACTGTAAGGTTAAAGTCAGTCAAAATCCTCTTTGACGTTTGATATTTTATTAATATTCATGACCGTGGTCCTTGTATCACTGCATGAAATATTGAAATCCCTTTGTCTCTCTTGATTGTCATCGTGCATCATGACAGTAAATATATGAAATATAGTTTTCATTTTTATTTATTTTTCTCCAAGAGAATTTGATGGAATAATCATTATCCATTAAAGCTGGGAAAAAAACAAAATATAGTTTTTATTTTTATTTATTTTTGTCCAAGAAAATTTGATGGAATAATCATTACCCATTACAATTGGGAGAAAACAAAATATAGCATTAATTTTTATTTATTTTTGCCCAAGAGAATTTGATGGAATAATCATTATCTATTACAGCTGGGACAAGACAAAATATACGAACTATAGTTTATCGAAGTTGAAAGCAACACACAAATCACTAAACACCCTAAGAATAATTTTCTTGGCATTCTGTAATTTGAGATGAATGTACCCGCATTGCATGATCACTTTGGTCAGATGAAAAATCATTATTGGTTTGAAAGCAGCATCGACCATCACGAGTATGATCGTTAGTTACCTAATTTCCTTTTAATATAACTTTCCTTTCGGTTAGAGTGACCCAGGGGTCTCCAAACTTTTCAATGTAATGGCCACATTAAATATTTCCCACATTTATGCGGGCCAAAGGAAAAAAACAAAACAAATCAGTGCCAGTAATTTAATTTCCTCAAATATTAGAGTATAAACATTGAAAAATTAAAACATATCTTGTTGTAAAAAATCAGAGTAAACTAAATAGATTCCTGCCTTTAGTTTTATGCAACCAAATTAATGTGACGAATGATACTGACGTTTTGACTTCCAAATTTCATTGAAATCCGGTTCCAGATTTGATGAGATAATTGTAAGAATTGATTTCAAATGATCATCAGACAAATTTGCTCGATAGTTAGATTTCACACTTCATTTTGGAAAATGTTTGTTCACACAAGTACGTTGTACCAAAATTGGACACAAAACTACAAGGAAACTTTATCAAATTTGGAAACTGATCTGGCTGCAGGCATTTATAAAACTCAATCAGATTTCCTTCTGTATACTTATTTTTCAGTTTGTCATCTGCCTGGAGATCAATCATTTCCATTTGAAACTGAGTTGGAAGATTTTCAGCATTGAATAATTCAACGATGCCAGTCGTGCGATAATTATTTTTTCAAGGCCACCACACAGGGATTTGTTTGGCGGGCCGGAAGTGGCCCGCGGGCCATAGTTTGGAGAGCCTTGGCCCGTTAGACTTTAGGGAATAAATAATAGAAGATTGTATTTGTCCGTAGATTTTCCGATAATCAAGGTTCAGTTTTCAATGCTTAAGAAAGGGGTGCACTCATTAGCTTCTTAGCATGTATCTACCTTTTTCTTTTGCTTAATTCGAATGAAAGCTATTGACCGTGTGTCCACCACAAGGTATTCATGAATTTGTTTTCAGAATTAAGTCTTGGGTTATAGGTGAAGGCTGATCATACATCCTTTGTCAGTTACAATTGAAATCAAATGCGGTGCGGTTTCTCTTGTCATCAGAATTACTCCCCTCTTTCTATATGCAAATTCCATTAAAAAAGAAAAAGTTTAATGCGCTCAATCTGTCAGGACTGTCTTCAAAATGATAATGTTCCAGTTAAATATCGGTGAAATACTCCTGATTTGAAATACCTCCCCACCATGCATAGTGAAAAGCCTAAACAAATAAATAACGATGAAGAGAGGGCCATAATGGAAGCCGGGGAAGGAAATGACATAAATGGATTATCTGCTTTTTCTAGTTTCACCCTTTCGACGGAAGGGGGAGCGATGACTCCCCGGATGTGACGTCATGAATATGGTACGAACTGCTTACTTTCAGAAACATGTTTCATAATTTTCTGTTTCAGTGAAGCGTCGAAGTAGAATGATGAAGCGATTGCAGTCAGAGTTTCGACGGCAATTAAATTCTGCAGAAAATTTTTCCTCTTCTTTTACCTATTGAAATAGATACAAGATATGTTGTTACTTTTAACGCGTTGGAAATATTTCTAGATACGGGAAATTAACTTCTTTACACGGGCTCGTTCTGAATCTCTTTATCTCCGGTATCATAAGAGCTTTCGTCTTTTAAAATGTCATTCCAAATATAAAACAAGCATCAAAGAGATATAAGTTTAAAAGTACCCAGTAGCAGAAAAGACGAAATGTTTTGCTGAATATTAAGTTGTCAATTCACCCGGCAAATCAGAATGTTCCTCGGAAATTCTCTGAAGACCAGATGTGACCTTTGATTGAAATCAGCGATTTTAAAATCTTTTTAAATAAAGAAAATATATCACAAGGAAAAATGTTCAAGCTAAACTTTGGCACTTTTTCCTAAAGGCAGTTTCTAGATATTCTTTTATGTTATCTACACAGAATTCATATTTACTTTATATAGATATATATATGTGCATATAAACCGCAGTTTATACGATAGTACAAGCCCAGTTAATCACATATAAGACCGCGGAGAAGTTTCAGTAGAAGGAAACGGATGAACACGTACAATCTCTATAGAAAAAAAAGTTAATTTCCCAAAGAAAATAAAAATGCATGAAATGAGCCACAGATGGTATATTTTTCAAACACTTTCAAGCCACATATAATGATTCATTTTGAATGCAATTTCTTCTTTTGAAAAGGAAAAGGTTGCTTTGTAATTACTCGCCAAATTAAAGGTCACTTAAATGTTGAAAATTTGTAGATGGGAGAGGAGGAGGGAGGAGGAGTGGGAGAGATGGGTGAGGGGGTAGGGGAGGGGAGGGTGGAAGGGTGAGGGATGGATAAAGGGGTGGAGGGTGGTGAAGAGGAGAGGAAGGGGAGGGGAGGAGGGAAGGGAAGAAGGGGAATGGGTGAGGAGGGGAAGGGAACGTAGGAGTGGGGAGGAAGAAGGTGAAGAGAATTCTATGGTCAGCACCAGCCCCGTTTAACTTCCGATGTGCAAACAAACAAACGTTTCGGTGTTTTAGTATCAATATACCACCTTTCACCATAAAATAATGAAGTATTTAACATTTTCATCGTTTTTTAAAAACACTGAGGTGCAATATATCATAAACATCTAGGCCTTATGCATTTGTAATTAATTTGAATTTCAAAACGTTTCTGAATGACTGAATAAAACTATTTATTAAATTCATTCGAAATCAGATGGCCTGATCAGCGCTATGTGTTAGGACAAGCAAGTTTATTACAGTGATTAATTGGTTCCAAAAGTCATTAGTCATTTGCTGATCGAATTCACGAAGCTTAAATATGATCAAAACAGTTGTTAATTAATCATACAGATTAATGAACAACTGTTTTGATTATAAACAGAGTACCGCGTTTGTCATAGGCGTTCGACGAAATACAATTTTCAATTAGCGATTGTAATTTCTTCTTTCAGTTTTTGTAGAACATTCCAGCTCAGTTTTCCCTCCCGTATTTTTTGCTTCTGTTAAGAATTTATGTTTTTTTCTATGTTTATTTGCCTGTAGTACCTTTAATGTCATTGGTAAAATTATTACTTCGTCAGAGAAGATCTATTTGACAATTGGTACATATTTTGCAAATCGCCCTATTATGTTAAGTAGATAATGGCTGTAGTAGTTTATTAAAGAGTAGTATAAAGTATTGTAAAAACTTTTGATTATAATGTATAAGAAATGAAAATATTTCAATTAAGATCGAAACAATTTTTAATCACTACTATTTTTCTAAGTTTGAAATAATTTTTCACGTCACAAATACATAATATAAGGATTCTTTTTTTAATTCTTAATATTCTTTTAATTCTGACATTTTTTTCAAGTAAAAAAATTAAAAGTTATTTTTTTTTAAGTCGTGGTATTTTTTTTTTAATTAATTTTTTATGCCTAATTTTGCGAACTATGATATGATTTTGCTCTTATCTCCACGAAACTTCAATTTTGATTCAGTTCGAATACATTTTCAGTTTTCCTTAAAGTTTGAGTTTAATGCTGTGAGTGATGGATCCTCGAAGTCCACCGAGGCCATTTGCTGATTGGCTTCCTCACAAACAGATATAAATATTAAAGTAAAATCTTCTGTTTCTGAGAAAGAAAAATAATAGTAATCCTTGGCGTAAAATCTGTTTGATTGTGATCTGTCATAGTTTTCTTTATTTATTTATAACTTTGTACTTATTAGTATGAATTTGTTATCTTGCTTTCCGTATGTTTCAATTCTTAACAGTACATATCAGAGTTGCAAGGGATTCCTTCTCTCTCTCTCTCTCTCTCTCTCTCTCTCTCTCTCTCTCTCCAGTAATAAGCTTAGTATGTACCTTTAGTGTCAGCTAATTTTGCGTAGTTTATTTTTTCTGTTTGATTATGTAACATAACTGGAAAGGAAATTCAGGCTATGAATTAATAACTAAATGAAGTCAATAGTGAAGCTCATTTCGAAACCTAAAGTTTCCAGTAAATCATACACATTGTTTCCGAAGTGCTGCGAGTCACTAAACATAAACACATTGGTTATAATAGGTACATAAACTTAAAAAGTTAAATTTGGTATATCTTATCATTTACCAAATCCCAAAACTAGTCAATAATAATAATAGTAATAATAATAATAACTAATAATATAATAATGATAATAATAATAATAATCTCCAATTCCAGATTTGTTATAAAATCTCAAATCACCCCGTCCTTTTTTTTTCTTTTGCTACCCATCCCCAATACCAAATTTGTGTGGGATGTATTCCTAATGACTCGATATATCCAGAGAGGTAATAAGAACAGATCAGCTGATGCAGCCATAAGATTCCTGCAGATAAGAGAAAGAAATCGAGAGGAGAAAAATACAATCCCTATCTACGTCAGCAAAGGTTGTGATAGTGGCTGAATGCATCGATGATTATGCCTCCTCTCTCTCTCTCTCTCTCTCTCTCTCTCTCTCTCTCTCTCTCTCTCTCTCTCTCTCTCTCTTCTTCTTCTTCTTCTTCTTCCTTCTTCTTCTTCTTGTGTCCGAACAAAATCGGTTCTTTACTTATAATTTTACATGACAAATTGAAAGAAAAATTAGCCCTTTTATTAGAATCTTCGTTAGTGACACTGCAATGAAGTTAGTTTTGCATCATATTTAACTTTCTATATTTTTTTATGTAGATCAGTAATGTATCTGAAAAGTAAGAAGTCCTGTTACGGTCTTATTGAAGTGAGCTTCATTCCTCCGAAGTGAACTCACATTAATAATCCTGTATTTGCTGTAGAGGTTAATCGAAAAACAGTGAGTCATTTCGTTATTTCCGTGATTGCAGCGCCAGAAGTTTACATAACAGGCAGTAATTATCAACTTAGGAATAATCGCTCCCCTCTTTATAATTAGAGGACCGTTTGTAACTTAGGAACAGGGTGGGGTTTAATGGTCAGTGTTAAAGAGGAAGCATCCAATTAACCTCGTAATTTTAGGGACCGCAACCTTTAGCCCATGTCGCCATCATATTACAGGGGGCTACAGTTTGAATAAGAAAGTCAGAAATAACGCTCTTTTCAATTGAATGAGAGAGAGAGAGAGAGAGAGAGAGAGAGAGCTCGAATTAAAATGACAAAAATATACTATTGTTAAAATATATTTTTTCTTCTATTTAGTCTTTCCTTCTTTGCAACTTTAAGATTGTCCAATATAATCATGTATTACGATCACAACTTTCCAAATAAAAATACAAAAATAACTTATCAGATCATCGGTTTCGGTAGGAAATCCTGAGATTACTTCTTATAGCTAAGCCCAGTTAATCCTTTTTTTTTTTTTACTAACTCCGTTCTAAATCTGTACTGCTTTCCCCGACTGTACTCCCGATGAAACAGTTGCAAACGACTAAGGTCAAGATTAAGCTCAAGGTCGAGGTCACCGTACGAAGACAAAGAATATAAAAGGTACTACCATTCGATTGTTTTCTCGATTTTTCCCCACAAGAAGTTACCCACCCAGAATTTTGTTGCTTGACGTTCAGAGTATCCTTACGCAAAGGAGAAGAGTGAATTGGAAGTGCTGTCAGTGCACAGAACGTGGTGCACTGTAGGCATCACTAAGGGGTGTGTGTTTGCTGCGTCCTTCGGCCCGTATCTGCTGCGTCCTTCGGCCCGTATCTGCTGCACCTACATTTTTGCCTTTTCCTTTTACCTCCATTCCTCTTTCAGATTTCGTCAATATTGCTCTCCA
>NC_061108.1:14624741-14635989 GCF_015104395.2 Macrobrachium nipponense
AAGACCACACAACTCAGAGATGCTATACCAGCAAGTACAACGATTGTTTATGTACTCTCCGATTTCTTGCAACTGGAGATTCTTCGAAGATCTGAAGTTTGTTTGGCGTGCTGCATCTCTCCTCAGAGTCTTGGTAACATTGTGATAGAGACGTGTGATGCTATAGTTGTCATCACTAAAAGATGTAATAAAGGTTAAGGTAAATAAAAAAAAACAAATTGATGAATGCTTATTTTTTATCATTTGGCTCTTTTACAGTTGTAGGAAGCAGCTTATGAAATTAAAAATAAAAAATATTTACCACAGGTGTAAGCAAATGTCATTGCATATCAGAGAGAGAGAAAGAGAGATAGAGAAAGAGAGAGAGAGGGAGAGTTTAAAACAAAAATATAACAGTACTGTTTACCGGTATATACATAAAACATCAGTGGTATGTAATTAATTACATGAATGTATTGAGAAATAATTTCACATTATTGTAGGCTACTTGTATTTCAGTTACTGGTACTCAGTCCATATTAACTAAATTGTGGATCATTTAATAGATCCTCTATGGACCTATGTTCCTTGACAACAGGATGATGATTACTCTTACAGTGTTCATATGATCTGATTTTTGTACTGATCGTATGAGAGTGGTTCATTAATTTTTTCACCGAAGTTCATGTTGAGTCTCCCGAGTCGAACCCTCATATAATATATCATTAATAGCTTTTTTCTAGCGTAAAGTTGCTGGTTTTCTTCTAATTTTTTAATTCCCTCTGCCCAGCTCTGTCCTAATGGATCCACACCCGCGTCTTTTCAAGTAGTGCTTACAAGCTAACTCTAGTAATTCTATTTTTTTCCCCTCTGCAGCAACTTTTCTTTTCTTTGTGGATTTTTGTGTGTCACATCCAGATGGTCCCTGGTACCTAGAAAACACGGGGAATGGTTGAAAGTCAATTTATTACATTATATATTGTGATAAAACATCATATAAAATCTTAACATTACAGACAAATGTGTTCTTGTGTCAAGAAATTAACTAAAGCACGGGTTTCAACTCTCGGGTTTCTGACAGGGACGGATCCACCCAGGGGGGGAGGGAGGGGGGGGGGGTATGGGGGATGCATCCTCCCACTGGTCCCAAAAAAAAAGATTGTACTCAAAGACCGACCCAAACTAAGCTTAATTAAACAGTCAGTGAGGATGTGATCCCCCTGCCCTAAGCAAAAAAAAGCAAAAAAAATAAAAAAAAAAATTATATATATATATATATATATATATATATATTATATATATATATATATATATATATATATTATATATATTTAGAGATTTTGTTTGTGAATAAAAACAAATATAATATATAAATGGAAAGATTTTCCTCCCCCCACCCCCTCCCACAAAAAAAAATTCTGGATCCGTCCCTGGTTCGTGAAAACCCCCATTGGGATTCACCAACATTTCCATTGGCATTTAGATGACTGATGAAAAAAAAAAAAAAATATCTAAAAGTTAATTCTGCAGAGAAAGAGAGAGAAAAAGGGGCCCGGATTGTGATGTGTGGTTCCTTTGAGATATCTTTAGTATATCATTCTATATGAATTTGTAACCAAATTAACATTTAAGGGTATTATTTGGAAGATATTTATGTATCCTATTAATATTCACAGATACCAGAGAGCGAGGAGGGGAATGGATGTCAGTGTCTGAAGAGTTTTGAATCGGAAATGGGACTTTCCTCACTGCCTCGGAGCTATTGATGGAAAACATGTTAAATTACAAAGCCATCATAACTCTGGTTCTTACTACTATAATTATAAAGGTACTTTTAGTGTAGTTTTAATGGCTATAGTTAATGCCCAATGTCAGTTTCCTTATGGTACATATAGGAACAAATGGAAAGAGTCTCAGATGGGGGTGTTAGTCAGGACTTAACAGAGGATAACTACAACATTCCTGCACCAAGCCCTCTACCAGGAACAACTGATCCTGTTTCCTTATGTTTTAATAGGGGATGATGCGTTCCTTCTGTTGGAGGAATATCATGAAGCCATATAGTCATGCCAATCTTACTAAAGAACAACAGATATACAATTATAGGGGTGTCACGAGCCAGAAATGTTAGTGGAAAGGACCTTTGGCAATGTTGTCATCTAGGTTTCGTATTTTACACTCGACAATCAATCTATCCCCCCAACTAAAGTGTCCAAAATAATCCTTGCATGTTTGCTACTTGCATAATTATATGAGTGGAGATGGAGAACAAAAATATGTAGAAGTATCAGTAGAAGGTAGCTCATTCCTTTTGAACCAACTGTTCAACAGTCTTCATTGTCAGCCAAGGAATGTAACGCAATAAGTATTGTCAGTATTTCAATGGCCAGGGATGGATTGCCCCCTAGCATGTATGTAGGAGGATCACATGGAAGTTATAGCTGAACTAGAATTTATATAGCTTGATTACATATTGTTTTAGGGTAGCTGTGCATTATGTTCTCGTACATGGTACTCTTGTGCTTTACAAATGCATTGTTGTAGACATACTGACAGTACATATATAATACATTCACGAACTCTAATCACTGGAAGCTAACATTAATAATTATGTAGGACCGCAACCATTGATTTATTTATTTTCATTATTTGATGTACTATCATTAAGATATGTGATTCTCTACACTGACAATTACCATTATCTCTTGATAACATCAGGTTTATCAGATATAAAATTGATTACTACTTGGATATACTGAAAGTTGTATCTGTATCTACAGAGTGTACAAAAACTACCTAAATAAATATATACATTGCATTAAATGTGTTTTGATATTTCCTCACCTCTTCATCAATGTCTATTGTAGATATCCCATTCTTCCTGAATTTCATGGTCTCGGAGAAAATTTTAGAGCACCGAAAAACCATAAGAGGGTGTACATACAATGTCTTCAGTTGCCAGCACCAGATTTCTCACTTTGAACCACCTTTTTTTAATTCTCTCCCCTGTAACTAGTACGAAGAGAGTTAATTTTCTTTGGTATCATATCCTTGGTGGCATTTGGGATGTGTTCTCTCAATTTTATCAAGCAATTTTTGCTGACACTTTGCCTTTAGTGTCCTATTTTTGTATTCCTCACTTTTAAACCTTCCAAAGACATGGAAATGATTGATAGAGTTCAATGAACTCTATCCAAAAATTCTTGGTTATCTTGGTGTGTTCGCCATGGTTGATGGTGACCAAAATGAGCATGTATGATCAAACACACCACTACAGACTCGTCAAGCATGCTGGTCAAACGTCTTCTTGGACAAGCTAGCTTCAAACTGCTTGTTCAATTCCTTCAAACAAGCTTCTACATTCTCAAATTGGATTGTCCAACGCCAATTTGATCATACATGTATGATAGTCTGTTAGGGCGCGTTAATGGATGCCTATCCAGGGAAAGTACTCAAAAAGTACTTATAAAAGAGTGAAAGTTGTATATGGTGTTACTGCTAATTAAATAATGGTACTTTTACGCGTCATGGATATGATCTCGAAAACATGATTTTTCAGTGCAACAATACCCACGTTGTATTTCTTAATTGACTTTAGGGGAAGCTGCTGAAAGTTTTATTATAGAGAGAGAGAGAGAGAGAGAGAGAGAGAGAGGAGAGAGAGAGATAGAGAGAGAGAGATCTTTATAGTATCCAGATTTTTTATAACTTGTGATTTTAGAATTCAGAACCGTACAATTTTAATGTCAACAGACCCTCTCTTCTCTCTCTCTCTCTCTCTCTCCTCTCTCTCTCTCTCTCTCTCTCTCTCAGGTAGGTGCGCGTTCCCTGAAAATCAAAGGAATTTGTAATTAGTTATTAGGCTACTGTTTGAATCACATGTAGGGCGGAGAGAGAGAGAGAGAGAGAGAGAGAGAGAGAGAGAGAGAGAGAGAGAGAGCATAAATAACAATCTTAACAATAGGCCTCGACAGGGTAATCCTCACGTTAGTGAGGTTAATCTGTTCATATAATATTAACCTCTCTCTCTCTCTCTCTCTCTCTCAAATCTCTCTCTCTCTCTCTCTCTCGTCTCTCTCTCTCTCTCTCTCTCTCTCTCTCTCAAGATCATTTGAATGTTTTTTGACAGCTTACTCAATCTGGTTTTTAATAGGTTTCCAACTTTGTACTACTACTACTACTACTACTACTACTACTACTACTACGTACTACTACTACTACTACTACTACAACAACACACACACACACACAACAAAATACCGTTTCTCATAACAACTTACTTTTTTAAGCCATGAGTTTATTGCTTGTTAATTCATCTTGGCCAGATGTTTTGCAAGAGTCCTCTTCTCATGCATATAACGAACATCAGCTCTCGGAATTCATCCCTGAGATCAACCGTTCCATCACTCAAGTGACGCCACTTGAACGGGAACTTTAATTAACTACATAAATGGACTTCCGGCCTGTTCTTCCAGAAACTCGCCTGCTATGCTTCACTTCTGTCCCTGGAAGCAGCGAGTTGTGGCTCTAATTATTGAAAAAAATATTAACAGATATATGTTGGCCAACTATTGCAAGAGATGTAAATTTTGTCCAGCTGTTACCAGATGTGTATTTTGTATAAATATTATTTAATGTATTGTCTAGATATCACCAGAGATAATTGTCTTATTATCGAGTTTGTCCAGATGTCACCAAGAGTATAATATTTCCAAATACTACAAGATATGTAAAATTTCCAAATATTACCGAATATGTAATTTGTCAAAATATTATTACAGATGTCATTTGTCCAAATATTACCAGAGGTGCATTTTTTCCTAATATTACCGGAGATGTAATATTTAAGGATATTACGAAGATATATGTCCAAATTTTACAGATGTAATTTTGTCTAAATATTACTTTAGGTATCATTTGTCCCAATATTACCAGACACGATTTGTCCAAAGATTACAAGAGATGTATTTTATCCTGATATTCCCAGAGATGTAATTCCTCTAAATATTACCGATGTAATATTTTCAAATATTGCCAGAGATGCAATTTGTTGCATGCACGAAACATCCTTTTGTCCCAGGTTAGAAATGTTGTATGCATTCTAATGAATTTAAGTGCCCTAGGAGAAGAAAGCGAAAACATTACCATTTCTAATTTGTTTCCCATCTTCCTGATGTCATAAACAGTGCAAGTAAAGCACATTAAATACCAGATTATTTATAAAAGATTAAAATTACGAAATAGTAGAAACACAGTACTACCCGGCGATGGCAATTTCCTGCTGGGCTGTGACCTCAGACGATGACTTTTCCTCGCTGTACACGCTGGCTTCTAGAGTGGAGTGAAGGAGACTGTAAGGTTAAAGACAGCCAAAATCCTCTTTTGACTTTTGATATTTTATTATATTCATGACCGTGAACCTTGCATCACGTGTAAAATATTCAAATCCCTTTGCCCGCCTTGATTGTCATCGTAACATCATAACAGTAAATATATATATGTAGAAAATATAGTTTTCATTTTTATTTATTTTTCTCCAATAGAATTTGATAATTTGATGGAATAATCATTATCTATTACAATTGGGACAAAACAATATGTAGTTCATTTCATTTTTATTTATTTTTGTCCAAAGAATTTGAAGGAATAATCATTATCCATTACAGCTGGGATAAGACAAAATTTACGAACTTATAGTTCATCGAAGTTGAAAGCAACACAAAAATCACTAAACACCCTAAGAATAATTTTCTTTCCATTCTGTAATTTGAGATGAATGTACCCGCATTGTATGATCACTTGTCAGATGGAAACATCATTATTGGTTTGAAAGCAGCCTCGACCATCACGAGTATGATAATTAGTTATCTAATTTCCTTTCAATATAACTTTCCTTTCGGTTAGACTTCAGGGAATAAACAAAAGAAGATTGTATTTGTCCGCAGATTTTTCGATAATTAATGTTCAGTTTTCAATGCTTAAGAAAGGGGTGCACTCATTAGCTTCTTAGCATGTATCTACCTTTTTCTTTTGCTTAATTCGAATGAAAGCTTTTGGCTGTGTGTCCACCACAAAGTATTCATGAATTTGTTTTCTGAATTAAGTCTTGGGTTATAGGTGAAGGCTGATCATACATCCTTTGTCAGTAAAATTGAAATCAAATGCGGTGCGGTTTCTCTTGTCATCAGAATTAATCACTCTTTCTTTATGCAAATTCCATTAAAAAAGAAAAAGTTTAATGCGCTCAATCTGCCAGGACTGTCTTCAAAATAATAATGTTCCAGTTAAATACCGGCGAATACTCCTGATTTGAAATACCTCCCCACCATGCATAGTGAAAAGCCTAAACAAATAAATAACGATGAAGAGAGGGCCATAATGGAAGCCGGGAAGGAAATGACATAAATGGATTATCTGCTTTTTCTAGTTTCACCCTTTCGACGGAAGGGGGAGCGATGGCTCCCCGGATGTGACGTCATGAATAGTGGTACGAACTGCTTGCTTTCAGAAACATGTTTCAACATTTTCTGTTTCAGTGAAGCTTCGAAGTAGAATGATGAAGCTATTGCAGTCAAAGTTTCGACGGCAATTAAATTCTGCAGCGGAGTTTGCCTCTTCTTGTACCTTATGATAGATACATAAGATATGTTGTTACTTTTAACGCGTTGGAAATATTTCTAGATACGGGAAATTAACTTCTTTACACGGGCTCTTTCTGAATCTCTTTATCTCCGGTATCATAAGAGCTTTCGTCTTTTAAAATGTCATTCCAAATATAAAACAGGCACCAAAGGAGATATAAGTGAAAAGTACCCAGTAGCAGAAAAGACGAAAGGGTTTTGCTGAATATTGAGTTGTCAATTCAACCGGCAAATCAGAATGTTCCTCGGAAATTCTCTGAAGCCCAGATGTGACCTTTGATTGAAATCAGCGATTTTAAAATCTTTTCAAATAAAGAAAATATATCACAAGGGAAGCTTTTCAAGGTAAACTTTTGGCACTTTTCATTAAGCCAGTTTCTAGATATTCTTTTATGTTATCTACACAGAATTCATATTTACTTTATATAGATATATATGTGCATATAAACCGCAGTTTATACGATAGTACAAGCCCAGTTAATCACATATAAGACCGCGGAGAAGTTTCAGTAGAAGGAAACGGATGAACACGTACAATCTCTATAGAAAAAAAAAGTTAATTACCCCCCAAAAATAAAAATGTATGAAATTAGCCATAGATGGTATATTTTCAAACACTTTCAAGCCACATATAATGATTCATTTTGAATGCAATTTCTTCTTTTAAAAAGGAAAAGGTTACTTTGTAATTGCTCGCCAAATTAAAGGTCACTTAAATGTTGAAAATTTGTAGATGGGAGAGGAGGAGGGAGGAGGAGTGGGAGAGATGGGTGAGGGGGTAGGGGAGGGGAGGGTGGAAGGGTGAGGATGGATAAAGGGGTGGAGGGTGGTGAAGAGGAGAGGTGGAAGGGGAGGAGGAGGGAAGGGGAAGAAGGGGAAAGGGTGGGGAGGAAGAAGGGGAAGAGAATTCTACGGTCAGCACCAGCCCCGTTTTAACTTCCGATGAGTAAACAAACAAACGTTTCGGTGTTTCAGTATCAATATACCACCTTTCACCATAAAATAACGAAGTATTTAACTTTATCGTTTTTAACACTGAGGTGCAATATATCATAAAACATCTAGGCATTAGAATTTGTAATTAATTTGAATTTCAAAACGTTTCTGAATGACTGAATAAAACTATTTATTAAATTCATTCGAAATCAGATGGCCTGATCAGCGTTATGTGTTAGGACAAGCAAGTTTATTACGGTGATTAATTGGTTCCAAAAGTCATTAGTCATTTGCTGATCGAATTCACGAAGCTTTAAATATGATCAAAACAGTTGTTAATTAATCATACAGATTAATGAACAACTGTTTTGATTAATAAACAGAGGTTATCGCGTTTGTCATAGGCGATCGACGAAAATAATTTTCAATTAGCGATTGTAATTTCTTCTTTCAGTTTTTGTAGAACATTCCAGCTCAGTTTTCCCTCCCGTATTTTTTGCTTCTGTAAGAATTTATGTGTTTTCCTATGTTTATCTCTCTATAGTACCTTTAATGTCATTGGTAAAATTATTACTTCGTCAGAGAAGAACTATTTGACAATTGGTACAATATTTTGCAAATCCCGCCCTATTATGTTAAATAGATAAGGTGGTTGTAGTAGTTTATTAAAGAGTACTATAAAGTATTGTAAAAACTTTTGATTTTGATAATGTATAAGAAATGAAAAGAAAATATTTTTCATTAAGATCGCAAACAATTTTTAATCACTACTATTTTTCTAAGTTTGAAATAATTTTTCACGTCACACTACCAATATAAGGATTCTTTTTTTTTAATTCTTTCTTAATATTTTTTTTAATTCTGACATTTCTTTCAGGTAAAAAAAATTAAAAGTTATTTCTTTTTAAGTCGTGGTATTTTTTTTTTAAAATTAATTTTTTATGCCTATTTTGCGAACTATGATATTGATTTTGCTCTTATCTCCAGAAACTTCAATTTTGATTCAGTTCGAATACATTTTCAGTTTTCCTTAAAGTTTGAGTTTAATGCTGTGAGTGATGGATCCTCGAAGTCCGCCGAGGCCATTTGCTGATTGGCTTCCTCACAAACAGATATAAATATTAGAGTAAAATCTTCTGTTTCTGAGAAAGAAAAATAATAGTAATCCTTGGCGTAAAAAATCTGTTTGTTTGTGATCTGTCATAGATTTCTTTATTTATTTATAAACTTTGTACTTATTAGTATGAATTTGTTATCTTGCTTTCCGTATGTTTCAATTCTTTACAGTACATATCAGAGTTACAAGGGATTCTCTCTCTCTCTCTCTCTCTCTCTCTCTCTCTCTCTCTCTCTCTCTCTCTCTCTCTCTCTCTCTCTCTCTCGTAATAAGCTTAGTATGTACCTTTAATGTCAGCTAATTTTGCGTATTTTTTTTTTGTTTGATTATGTAACAGAACTGGAAAGGAAATTCAGGCCATGAATTAATAACTAAATGAAGTCAATAGTGAAGCTCATTTCGAAACCTAAAGTTTCCAGTAAATCATACACATTGCTCCGAAGTGCTACGAGTCACTAAACATAAACACATTGGTTATAAAATAGGTACATAAATTTAAAGTTAAATATGGTATTCTTATCGGTTTACTAGTCCCATAAACTAGTTGTTAATAATAATAATAATAATAATAATAATAATAATAATAATAATAATAATAATGATAATAATAATAATAATAATCTCCAATTCCAGATTTGTTATAAAATCTCAAATCACCCCGTCCCTTCTAATATTTTTTTTTGGCTACCCATCCCCAATACCAAATTTTTGTGGGATGTATTCCTAATGACTCGATATATCCCAGAGAGGTAATAAGAACAGATCAGCTGATGCAGCCAAATAAGATTCCTGCAGATAAGAGAAAGAAATCGAGAGGAGGAAATAACAATCCCTATCTACGTCAGCAAAGGTTGTGATAGTGGCTGAATGCATCGATGATTATGCCTCTCTCTCTCTCTCTCTCTCTCTCTCTCTCTCTCTCTCTCTCTCTCTCTCTCTCTCTCTCTCTTTCTTTCTTTCTAGTCTGTGTATCGCTTTTTTTATCTATCCGTCTCTCTCTCGCTCTCTCTCTCTCTCGTCTCTCTCTCTCTCTCTCTCTCTCTCTTTGTAGTCTGTGTATCGCTTTTTTTATCTATCCGTCTCTCTCTCTCTCTCTCTCTCTCTCTCTCTCTCTCTCTCTCTCTCTCTCTCTCTTCATTTAGTCTGTTTATCTTTTTTTTTTACCTATCCATATCTATTTCTGCCTCCTCTCTCTCTCTCTCTCTCTCTCTCTCTCTCTCTCTCTCTCTCTCTTTCTCTTTCTCTCTCTCTCTACTTCTTCTTCTTCTTCTTCTTCTTCTTGTGTCCGAAACAAGATCGGTGCCTTACTTTTATTTCACATCACAAATTGAAAGAAAAATTAGCCCTTTTATTAGAAACTTCGTTAGTGACACTGCGATGAAGTTAGTTTTGCATCATATTAAAATTTCTATATTTTTTATGTAGATCAGTAATGTATCTGAAAGCAAGAAGTCCTGTTACGGTCTTATTGAAGTGAGCTTCATTCCTCCGAAGTGAACTCACATTAATAATCCTGTATTTGTTGTAGAGGTTAATCGAAAACAGTGAGTCTTTTCGTTATTACGGTGATTGCAGCGCCAGAAGTTTACATAACAGGCAGTAATTATCAACTTAGGAATAATCGCTCCCCTCTTTATAATTACAGACCGTTTGTGACTTAGGAACAGGGTGGGTTTAATGGTCAGTGTTAAAGAGGGAGCATCCAATTAACCTTGTAATTTTAGGGACCGAAACCTTTAGCCCATGTCGCCATCATATTACAGGGGCTACAGTTTGAATGAGAAAGTCGGAAATAACGCTATTTTCAATTGAGTGAGAGTTTGAGGTTTAAAGAAAGAGGGAGAGAGAGAGAGAGAGAGAGAGAGAGAGAGAGAGAGAGAGAAGAGAGCTCGAATTAAAATGACAAAAATATATTATTGTTAAAATATATTTTTTTCTTATAATTAATTAGTGTTTCCTTCTTTGCAACTTTAAAGATTGTCCAATATAATTATGTAATACGATCACAACTTTTCTAAATACAAAAATAAAACTAATCGATCATCGGGTGATGCTGGAAATCCTCAGATTGCTTCTATAGCTAAGCCTATTAATCAATTTTTTTTTTTTTTTTTTTTTTTTTTACTAACTCCGTTCTGAATCTGCACCGCTTTCCCAGACTGTACTCCGGATGAAACCAGTTGCAAACGACTAAGGTCAAGATTAAGCTCAAGGTCGAGGTCACCGTACTAAGACATAATGAATATAAAAGTTATTGGCCATTCTATTGTTTTTCGATTTTTCCCCACAAGAAGTTATCCACCCAGAATTTTGGTTGCTTGGCCATCCAGAGTATCAATACGTAAAGGAGAAGAAAAACAATCAAATAAGTAGAAAATACCACGTAACTGTAGTGATGGATGGTGATGTCAGTGCACTGAACGTGGTGCGCTGTAGGCATCACTAAAGGGTGTTTGGAGTGTCCTTCGGCCTGTATCTTGCTGTACCTACATTTTTGTCCTTTTCCTTTTACCTCCATTCCTCTTTCATTTCGTCAATATTGCTGTCCAGCCTCTCTGACCGTTATCTCTTAATG
>NC_061108.1:14636489-14664637 GCF_015104395.2 Macrobrachium nipponense
GGCAGCCAGCGGAACCCTGGGTCCTGGCGGCCGGTCCAGGGGCGAGCTGCTGGAACAGCGGAAGTCTGGGGCAGGCAACACGAAGAAAACAGGCGGCGGCGGCGGCAACCCCACCTCGATACGGCTGCGGCCCATAGTAGCGGCAGACGGGCGTCATCGACACAGCATGGGGAGTGTAGACCAGGAGGGGGGGGAGCAGCATAAGCGGCCGTGGTAGTAGTGGAGACCGCCCCAGACCTCGCTAGACGCTCTTGCAGCAGCCCGTGGATGCTAGGCACGTGCCTCCGCGGTGGTCCATACCTGTCCAAGGTCGTCTCCCACGGATGTAGCACCTGCGGTAACATAGATAGATTAGTAAGAGGGGTTCCCTCACGCACGGGGGAGACATGCCCCACCCCACCCCCCCCCGAACGCAAGAAGACCCCAAATACAAAAAATACAACGAAGAAGCTGAGCGGGGGGCAGGAAGAAGACGAAGAATCGGATACCAAGGGAGTCGCTCGGGAGAGCTTTCCGACGACTTCTGGCAGACCTTCGCATTCCCTACCCCGCCACAGCAGTGAAAAAGTAATATGAAAATGAAACAGAATACTGCCTGCGATTCACTTCATAGAACAATTAAGGGGAAAAGATTCAATTCCCGGGGTAAAGAACGGAAAACTTGATCCAATAATATGATGCTATCATAAAATATATATGAAAATGAAACAGAATACTGCACTTGCGATTTCATTTCACATAAAAAAAAAACGAAGTAAGGATCAATTCCCGGGTAAGAACGAAAATTGATCCAAATTAAATTTCATGCAAATAAATAAATGAAAATGAAAAGAATATTGCAATTGCGAATCCACTTTCATTGCATTCTATTATACAAAATTAAAAGGCTCGTGCCGAGCGCAAAACACACTCTCTGGTAACGAACGCACACGGGCAAACATATATGAAAAGAGTACTTACATTTTTCAATTACACACTTTCGCCCAAATACATGACTCCGGCGCGAGCGCGCCCGCCCTCGGCACCGAGGCATAATTCAAGGGTTCAATTCATGAAAAGAGAGGAAAATCGCGCATCTAGGGCGATAAACTCCATGTTGGTTTTCATAATTAAGTAATGAAAATGAAAACAGTGTACTTACAGTTTTTCATTTTCAAGTCAAACAAACCATTAGTAGAAAACACAATTAATATAACAAAGCATACGACGATGAAGCGGGCAGAGAGCGATGACGAACACGTCCCTTCACACCCGCGCGAAAGAAAGCAAAAGTGGTTTGTTTACCTCCCAGTCGCGCGGCGCGCGACTGTCGGACAAGCAGTTAACTACCGTTCTCCCCTTGTCGAAGCTTACGACCGTTCCAGCTGCCGCTAGCTACTTCCTATTTGTTAAAGGACCGATGGTTTGTATTACGTATCGGAACAAAATAATGAAAAAGAGTACTTACATCTTTCAATTACACACTTTCGCCCAAAATACATGACTCGGCGCGAGTGCGCCCGCCCTCGGGCACCGAGACACAATTCAAGGGGTTTCAATTCATGAAAAGAGCGGAAATCGCGTCTCTACGGCGATAGCTCCATGTTGATTCATAATTAAGTATGAAAATGAAAACAGTGTACTTACAGTTTCATTTTCAAGTCAAACCAAACCATTAGTAGAAAACACAATATAAACAAAGCATACGACGATGGGAGCGGGTGCAGAGAGCGATGACGACACGTCCTTCACACCCGCGGCCGAAAGCAAAAGTGGATTCGTTACCTCTCGGGCGCGCGTGCGCGCGCACGATCGGACAAGCAGTTAACTACCGTTCTCCCCTTGTTCAAAAAAAAAAAAAGAGCTTACGACCGTACCCAGCTGCCGCTAGTTTACCTTCCTATTGTTAAAGGACCGAGGTTTGTATTACGTATCGGAACAAAGTCTTCTTTCAGCAGCAGTCTTCCTTCCCAATGCTAGAAAATTCCAGGAATTCAAGCATAGGCGAGGTTCCCGATACCGTGTAACAATTATCGGGGATTTCTCGCTCACTTTGGACCGTGGTCTCGCCTAAGTGTTTGGAGATCGTAAAAAACTCGAAACACTGAATGCGCTAGAAATTCCGTAGAATTCTAAGCACTCTGCGAAACCCCCACCGAATTCGTCAAACGATATCGGCTGGTGGTCCTCTCGAATTCCCGTAGAAATCGAGAATGGGGCAGGATCCCTCCTCAACGACCGGGACTTACGTCAGGTAGGACCCGAAGGTTCCCCGGTAGCGCAGTCCCCAACGTGGAATCCTACAGAGAAATCTCTGTGGGGATCCCTCCCCTTTCCCTCGTAGCCGTAAGAAAAGAGGGAAATGGGGAGGAATTGGATACTCGCTCGCCTTCCCAGTGGGAACTAGCAGTTTGGAGAAGAGTAGGAGCAGCCGCCTCTCAGAGTCTGGGAAAAACGTATCGTCAGGAGAAAACGTTTCCCGAGGAGGGTAACGAACTCTCACTAGTAGGTAAGGGTCTGCCGCCACTGTGAACGTCGTCTGGGGGTGGGGCTGATCGACACCTGACAGGAGAGAGCCGATACCATCCTCCGACTCATTCCAGTCCTCGTCGAGGTCGAAAACCTCTCAGGAGGACCGAAGGAGTTATTTAAATTACGGTGTCCGAAGACACGTAGAAACCGCCGCTGTCGCAGTACAGGAGGTGGAAGTAGCTTGATCGACCCGGCCAGAACTGAGAGAGCCTTTTTCTTGTCCTGAGACGAGAGAGGGGCTCTGGTTCAAGACAGAATCGGCAAGCTCCGATCGCGGGCAGACCCACCGTCGGTTTGGGTTGGGGCCCTCTCGGGCCCCCAAAACGACTCGAGCAGAGACGTGGGCTCTGCTGGTGGGGAGAGCGGCCAATCCTTTCCCCGAGGTCATTGCGCTGACGAAATCAGCGCCATAACCTCGACAAAGTTCCTCTGGATCTCGGAAGTCATAGCATCTTGCAGAGTAGGACCGTCAAGCCCCTCGAACAAGAGCATTCCGAGAACCTCCCCCCTTAAGGAGGAGGAACACTGCGACAGACCCCTCTCGGATTCCTCCTGCCCACTTGAGCGTACGTCCTGGTCGGTCCGAAGATCGTACCTGGTACTTACTGCGTCGTGACGGGATCGTGCGGGGTATGCCCCTCACGATCCCCCACCCCCGCTGTGCCTCGCTCTTCCTGGTGCAAACCGAGGAAGTTGCAGGCACGGGAGAGGAGACATGAAACGCTCCTCTTTCGCTCGCTGGCAGAACCAGTGGGCTTGGAGGGCTGCAAGGCGATCGCCACTCTGCAGGCCTAGTCGAGCCATTTCCCAAGAGGGGGGCAGGCTGGAAACCGAGAACAGCGGCCCCGATCTCGTGTGCAGAGGAGCTGCTGCTGGTCCCCCTATCCGCCCGGTCCCTGTGGGAGCGGCGGTCAGGAGACCTGCAGAGACCACTGTCGCGGTGAGACCGGTGCGTGTCCTCGCGGCGCGTCATACCGCTGGTACCAGCTGAGGCTGGCACCAACGAGAAATCCTCCTTCCAGCCAGCTTCGTGGCTAGTCAGACAGTCCCACGTCTACCAGGGTTACCAGCTGGTCGCTGCGAGAGCGGGCCCCCGCTGGTCTGGTGAGAGTCACATGAGCGGCTTCTCACCAGCTTCTGCTCCGTGCCACGTACTTGGCGCCGAGCGAACTCTGGCTCCAAAATTTGGCTATACGCTCTCCTGCGGGAGATCGAATACTCGGAAAGTTCTCGCGAACGAGAAGACCGAGCCGGAACCTTGGCGTAGGGGGCGGCAAGCACCGGCCGCAAACACCAGGCGAGGAAGTACCGGTGGTAGTCGGTACGTTCCTCTGGTCCCCTGTCTTCTTCTTCCTTGCGGTAAGAGACGGGCCCTGTTCCCGAAAGAGCAGGAGGACCGGCAGAAGAACCCCCCCGCCCACGGAGTGGAACGAGCCTTTAGAAGTTCCCGAAGGAGCCTTCTTAGGGGGGAAACCCGGGTTACCAGCTGGTCGCTGCAAGAGCGGCCGCTGGCCTGGCGAGAGTCACCTGAGCGGCTCTCACCAGCCTTCTGCTCCGTTGCCGCGTCTTGGCGCCGAGCGAACTCTGGCGCCGAAACTTGGCTGCACGGTCTCCTGAGGGAGAACGTACACTCGGGATGACTCGCGAACGAGAGACCGAGCCGGAACCTGGCGTAGCGGCATCGCCGCTAGCACCAGGGTTTTTCGAGGAAGTACCAGTGCTAACCGGTACTCTCTGGTCCCCGTCTATCTCTTCCTTATGGAAGGGGAGACGGGCCCCGCTCCCGAAGGAGCAGGAAGACCAGCAGAAGGACCCCCCGTCCCACCAGGGTGGGACGGGCCCTTAGAAGTTCCCGAAGGAGACTTCTTAGGGGGGAAGGCAGCCTTCTTCTTTGGCTTATGGGCCTTAGAAGTCGAAGGGGAAGAGGCAGCAGCAGACGATGAAGACGAAGATGACACCTTCCTCTTCTTCGTCAGCTTCACGCAGGACAGTCGTCAGGTCCTCCATCCAGGCCGGAGTCGGGGCTATTGCCAGAAAGCAACAGGGCCCCGACTGCACCTGTCCGGAAGGACCATGGGACTGGGGAAGACACACCGTGGGCAGGACCAGCATGGACAGGCACAGGAATCAGGAGCGACAGGAACAGCAACCAGCTCAGGAGCGGCAGGAAACAGCGGCAGCGGTAGACCAGAAAGGGACAGCCAAGCCAGCAGCGGGAATCACATCAGCGGCAGGTACGGCAGGCCCAGCGATCGCCTCATAGAATCATCGACAGCAGCGGAACCTGGGTACTGGCGGCCGGTCTAGGGGCGAGCTGCTGGAACAGCGGAAGTCTGGGGCAGGCAACACGAAGAAAACAGGTCGGCGGCGGCAACCCACCCTCGGTACGGCGGCGGCAACCCACCCTCGGTACGGCGGCGGCCCTAGTAGCGACAGACAGCGTCACCGACACAGCATGGGGAGTGTAGACCAGGCGGGGGGGGTGGGGGGAGCAGCAAATAAGCGGCCGTGGAGGTAGTAGTGGAGACCGCCCCAGACCTCGCTAGACGCTGCAGCAGCCCGTGGATGCTAGGCACGCCCTGCCTCCGCGGTGGTCCATACCTGTCAAAGGTCATCTCCCACGGATGATACCTGCGTAAGCACAGATAGATTAGTAAGAGGGGTTCCCTCATGCATGGGGGGAAGACATGCCCCACCCCGAACGCAAGGAAGACCCCAAATACAAAATACAACGAGGAAAGCTTGAGCGGGGGGCAGGAACGAAGACAAAGAATCGGATACCAAGGGAGGTCGCGGGAGAGCTTTCCGACGCTTCCTGGCAGACCTTCGCTTCCCCTACCCCCGCACAGCAGTGAAAAAAAGTAATATGAAAATGAAACAGAATACTGCCCTTGCGATTCACTTCATAGAACTTAAAGGGGACAAGATCAATTCCCGGGTAATAGAGCGGAAACTTGATCCATAATAATATGATGCTATCATAAAATATATATGAAAATGAAACAGAATACTGCACTTGCGATTTCACTTTCGCAGAAAAATAATCGTAAGGATCAATTCCCGGGTAAGAGCGAAAATTGATCCAAATTAAAATTTATGCAAATAAATAAATGAAAATGAAAAAGAATACTGCAATTGCGAATCCACTTTCATTGCATTCTATCATAACAAAATAAAAGGCTCGTGCCGAGCGCAATCACGCTCTCGCAACGAACGCACAGGGCAAAAATATAATGAAAAGAGTACTTACATTTCAATTACACACTTTCGCCCAAAAAAAATACATGACTCGGCGCGAGCGCGCCCGCCTCGGCACCGAGACATAATTCAAGGGTTCAATTCATGAAAAGAGAGGAAATCGCCGCATCTACGGCGATAGCTCCATGTTGGTTCATAATTAAGTAATTGAAAATGAAAACAGTGTACTTACAGTTTGCATTTTCAAGTCAAACAAACCATTAGTAGAAAAAAACAATATAAACAAAGCATACGACGATGTGAAGCGGGCAGAGAGCGATGACGAAACACGTCCTTCACACCCGTGGCCGAAAGCAAAAGAGATTTGTTTTTTACCTGCGCGACTGTCGGTACAAGCAGTAACTACCGTTCTCCCCTTGTTCGAAGCTTACGACCGTTCAGCTCTGCCGCTAGCTACTTCCTATTGTTAAAGGACCAATGGTTTGTATATTACGTATCGGAACAAATAAAGACATTTCTATTTTCATAACTTATTTCCTCATGACAAAACCACCAAGTTATCTCATAAAACTTACACCCTTTTAAGGCTAATAATAGTATTGGACAAAAAAAGTCACTGAGAGAATATAGTCAGAACCACACCTCCCCCCTAATTCCAAGTTGAATTTTTCCATACCTTAGCCATCCACAACGTTGTTTTTCGTTTTTTCCCTTCACTAAGACATAAAATGACAATTTTGTCTAAAATTGCATTTTTTTTTTTCCTAACCCTAACAAAACAAACCTGAGGTCCTACAATAGGAAGGTACTAGCGGCAGCTGGATAGGTGTCGTAAGCCTCGAACAAGGGGTTCGGTAGTTAACTGCTTGTCCGACAGGCAGGCGGGCAGCGCGCGCGACCTGGGAGGTAAAACAAACAAATCCACTTTTGCTTTTGGGGTCCTTTTTCCCAAGCAAAAAAACTGCAAGAGTGAGGGGTGGCATGAGGTGGGGCTATGTGTAAAAGGACCTCAGGTTTGTATAGTTAGGAAAAAAAAAATGCAATTTTAGACAAATTGTCAGTTTGTTCCGACAACCGGCATACAAAAAACTTCGGTCCTTTTACAATAGGAAGACTCACTTCTTGGTGGGTGGAATCTGAGTCTTTTGTGAAACAGACTGGTGTTCGCAACCTTGGAAGCCTCCCTGGTCGTAAGAGCGAGGGAGAGGATCCAAGCCTCTGTCTGATTGATCGGGGTGTGCACCGCAGGATCAATGGTCAGACCTCTGGACCGAGTTACTAAGAGAGAGGCAAGCGTATCTCTTCGTACCAGCAATGTAAGAACTTTGTTCCTGTACAGGAGCAAAGTTAAAGTCATGGTTTTGACTCTTGTAGGCATCCACTTCCCCCCCCTGTAGAAAGGAAGTGGTGGATATTCTGCTCCCATCCCCTCGTGAAAGGGATAGGATGGGGCTCTGTCCATATAGCTCACCGGCATCTCGTCCTTATCCAGCAGGGTGATGACCGTATCCCTCCCTTACCCCACAGGTAGAGGGGGTAGAAAAAGATAGAAAGAGAGCCAGTCACTTTCTCATCACTATCTATTCATACAGCCACAACCAGGACTCGATGCTGTTCAGCCTGCTAGGGTCTGGGTTAGCTAGAGACGAATGTTGAGCAGCCAACCACGGGTCCTAAGGAAACCGATATTTTTCAAGGTACCATATTGGGCAATAATCCAAGATCGGTATAAGGAAGTTGCCGGTGGTCTGGTTGTACCAGACCCCTGCCTTCCATACCTGCGCCACTGGAAGAAGTTCTTACGAAACGCAACGAGGGCCCAATACTTCTGACTTCGTGAGTTCTCGGACGGGACGTACGGATGTCGTCACTACCATCAGCCTCATTACGCCCTCCTGAAGACCTCACGCAGCCAGGACGAAAGAGTGTTCTTGATACTTTCTTTCTTATTGACCCCCGTTGCTAACAGAAGAGGCGTCCGACAACACTCAGGCCCGAGGTGTCGAGTTCTCTTCAGATAGCGCCGTAGCGTCCTCCCCAGGACAAAGCCGCATCTCATCACATCATTATCTGCATGACGCTCCCGTACTCTCTTCGCCGATGCCAGGTCCAGCAAGACGAGGGTCATTTTGAGTTCCCTGGGTTAGCAACGACCTTTTGGAAGCTGCTCCTAAGCAAGGAGATCGCACGAGTTTGAGATTGTCCAATCCGTCAGTTTCAGGACGAGCGACAAGGCGGCTCTGTATCCTTTGACTGTGGGAACTTAGAGAGCTTTCCTCGGCGAAGAAAAAACGAGGAAAAATCCGCTACCTGCTGAAGAGTGGCTCTGAGAAGAGATAGGCCCCGTCTACGACACCAACCAACCGAAGACGGCCGACTTCCCCTGGTACACAGCTGCAGAGGACTGACAGACGTTTCCAGCCATCTCTGTTGCTGCGCTACGAAAAAACAAAAAAAAAAAAAAAGCTTCTCGTTTCGCAAGAGAAGGTGGATACACGCCAACCGTGAAGACGTAGGGACTGGACTGCTCGGTGGTACCGGGCTCGACGTGTGGCTGGCCGAGAAGGTTGTGCCAATGGGGAATCTCTCTCGGTTCTCTTGCGAGAAGAGCCAGCAGGTCCGGATACCATAAAAAAAGCGGAGCGCTTCCAGTAATGAAGACAGGGAACTACCGCCTGAAGAACTGCTTCTCATGGGCTGAACATTGGAAGTAAGAGCTGTCAGGGTCGGAGAGTAGGCGATGTCTTCTGACATATCTGTTAATTCGGGGCGAGCAATGAAATTGCACACCTACGAATACGAGATATTTTGAAGACAAACTCAGATGTCTGCAAAAAAAACTCATTCCCCCATTCGCATTATCGCAGTGCGATGCAGCGGTTGACTAGTACAGGACTTCTGTTTACCGTGCGGTGTAAACAGGAAAGATGAAAGAGTCCAAGAGTATTCTCTGTTGAAATTCTCGCAATGTCGAAGGCGATGAAAATCGAGCGTCACAGCAGTAGATGGTCCTTCATTATTGCGAGAATCCCCGTTAATCAGAGACCTAAGTCCATGATTGTTGGGCCAGAGATACGGTTCGGTAGTCAATCCAACCAGGGACAGGAGAGAGACGTAACCGACCGTGCATCTCCGAGAACTAGCTGATACTGAGCCGCTATCAGGCAGTTCAATACGCAGTAGCTCTCGGTGACGTCGTCATCCTGAGTTTGCCAGGTAATCCATTATTTCCACGAAGGAATGCGTTCGGCTAGAACCATCGAGCATAAAGAATACGCTCGGAGCAATTATATTTAACCGAAACGGATTTCGGTAAATACAAACTGATTTGGTGTTGTCATGACAATACCAAGTATCTAAAATCGAAACTGATAACTGCTGGGAGGTTGCAGGCAACCCCGAGTGCAGTTCAATTAAGATACAATTCGTCTCGGGTCACAAAACCGTAGAGTTAACTACGGTATGCGCCTACCCCCCGGACAATTCAACTGTTAAAGAATCATGTCGCGAGGGTAATATACGTAGTATATTTGTAGGTTCTGTACCACGACCTCCATCCTAAAATCTGTTCCCCTCGAGGAATGAGAATAAGGATTGGAGATCGACCCGCCTTCGTTCTCTAGTCAAGAGAGTGAAGGAGAAGTCTTTCCCAAAGGAAAGCTTCAATGGTGAAACAGAATACCGAAGACGATAGTTTCAAGCCAAACCAAAACTGGAAGTTCCCGTCCGTTCTTCTCTATTCCAGGTTAAGCGCCTACTGTGAGATACTCTTCTTTCAGCAGCAGTCTTCTTCCAAATGCTAGAAATTACAGGAATTCGAGCATAAGCGAGGTTCCCGATTTTATCGTTGTAAAACAATTATCGGGGATTCTCGCTCACTTTGGACCGTGGTCTCGCCTAAGTGTTGGAGATCGTAAAAAAACTCGAACACTCTGAGTGCGCTAGAAATTCCGTAGAATTCTAAGCAACTCTGCGAAACCCCCCACCGAATTCGTCAGACGATATCGGCTGGTGGTCCCTCTCGATTCCCGTAGAAATCGAGAAAGGGGCAGGATCCCTCCTCAATGACGGGGCTTACGTCAGGTAGGACCCGAAGTCCCCCCGGTTTAGCGCAGCCCCTAACGTGGGATCTTACAGAGAAATCTCTGTAGGTATCCCTCCCCTTTCCCTCGTAGCCGTAAGGAGAGAGGGAATGGGGGAGGAATTGGATACTGGCTCGCCTTCTCAGCGGATCTAGCAGTTGGAGAAGAAAAAGGAGCAGCCATCGCCTTACGGCGATGGGCTCTCAGAGCCTGGGGAAAACAAAAAACGTATCGTCAGGAGAAAAACGTTTTTCCCCGAGGAGGGTTACGACTCATACTGTAGGTAAGTGTCTGCCGCCACTGTGAACGTCGTCTGGGTGGGGCTGATCGACACCTGACAGGAGAGAGCCGATACCGCTCCGACTCATTCTAGTCCTCGTCGAGGTCGAAAACAACCTCAGGAGGACCGAAGGGGTATTTAAATACGGTGTCCGAAGACACGTAGAAACGCCTCTGTCGCAGTAGAGGAGGTGAAGTAGCTTGTTCGACCGTCCAGAACTGAGAGAGCCTTCTTGTCCGGAGACGAGAGACTACCTGGTTCAACACAGTCGGCAAGCTCGATCAGCGGCAGACCCACCGTCGATTTGGGTTCCCTCTCGGGCCCCAAAACAAAACGACTCGAGCCGAGACGTGGCTCTGCTGGTGGGAGCGGCGATCTTCCCCGAGGTCATTGTGCTGACGATCAGTCGCCGTAACCTCGGCAAAGTTCCTCTGGATCTCGGAAGTCACAGCATCTTGCAGAGTGGGACCGTTTAAGCCCTTCGAACAAGAGCATATTCCGAGAACCTTCCTCCCAAGAAGGGGGAACAGCGACAGCCCTCTCGGTCTTCCCCATCCACTTGCTCATACGTCCTGGCCGGTCCAAGAACCGTGCCTGGCACGTAGGGCGTTGTGGTGGGATCATGAGGGGCGCACCCCTCACGATCACTCCCCAATACCCTCGCTCCTCCCGGTGTAACCCGAGGAGGTTGAAGGTACGGGAGAGGCAGACCTGACGCTCCCTCGTTGCTCGCTGGCAGAAACCAGCAGGCTTGGAGGGCTGCAGGCGATCGTCAAACCCGCGGTGGCGATCGAGCTGCAGACCTAGTCGAGCCGTCTCGCTGTGGAGAACGGCTGGACCGAGAACAGCGGCCCCGGTCTCGTGTGTCAGAGGAGCTGGTGCTGGTCGCCGTACCCGATCGCTCTCTGTGAGAGCGACGGTCAGGCGACCGGCGAGCTCCACTGTCACGGTGAGATCGGTGCGTATCCTCACGGTGCGTCAGTTCGCTGGTACCAGCCGTGGCTGGTGCCGGCGAACGGGAGGTGGGACACTCTTCCCAGCCTCAGCCCGTGGTCGGTCGTGGACCGTCACGTCCCCGGGTAGCCAGCTGTTCACCGCGCGAGATGAGAGCTGGTCTGGTGAGAGTCGCATGAGCGGCTGTCACCAGTCTTCCGCCCCCCGTTGCCGTGAACCTGACGCTGAGCGGGACTCAGAGGTCTGGTTCCTGGCTGCACGGTCGCTGGTAGGCGACCGTACACTCGGTACTTCCCGCGAACGAGAGGCCGAGACGGACCCTGATGCAGTGGCAGAACCACTGACACCAGGCGAGGAAGTACCGGTGTTAGCCGGTACCACCCTCTGGACCCCGTAGTCTTCTTCCTTGCGGAAGAAGAGACGGGCCCGCTCCCGAAGGAGCAGGAGGACCAGCGGAAGGAACCCTCCCTCCCACCGAGTGAGACGGGTCCCGAGAAGCTCCCGAGGAAGCTTCTTAGGAGGGAGGAGGCGACCTTCTTCTTCCTCGGCTGTAAAGCCTTAGAAGTCGAAGGGGAAGAGGCGGCGGCCGACGACGATGAAGAAGATGAAGACGACGACCACGACACTTCCTCCTCTTCTTCGTCAGCTCAGGACAGACGTAAGATCTGCTATCCAGGGCGGAGCCGGGGCTGCTGTAGCCGAAGCCACAGGGCCCGGACGCACCTGTACAGACAGACCAAAGTCTGGGGTAGTACCACCACGAACAGGGACGACATCAGCAGGTATGGGGCATCCCAGGAACAGCAGGCCGGCCAGCACAGCATCGGTAGGGACAGCCAGCGCAGCAAACGGCAGGAACAGCCAGCGCAGCAACGGCAGGGACAGCCAGCGCAGCAACTGCATGGACAAGTCAGGCCCAGAATCGGCAGGTACGGCAGGCAGCACCGGAAACACAGGAAGTGGAGCAGCAGCCAGCAACATCCTGGTACCAGCGGCGAGTCCCAGGGGCGAGTCTAGGGCAGCGGAAGTGTGGTCTCGCTGCAGCGCGGCACCACGAGCGGCGGCGGCAGCGCCCCCCTCTCGGTACGGCGAACGGCATTTCACAGCGGCTGTAGGCAAGACTGTTACCACGTGAGGCGAGTATACCAGGTGAGGAGGGACGTCGTCACCTGGTTTGCGTGGTCACCACTGCATGGGTGACCGCAGTAGGCCCAGACATAGAACCGCAGCCCCTGGACACCAGCACGCCCTGCAAATGGAAGGGACGCCCCCCACACACCTCACCAAGGTCCACGCTCGTGGCAGTAGCACCTGCGGAAATAATAGTAGTATCGATTAATGGGGGGGAAATCCCCTCGTGCGGGGGTTTGATCCCTCCCGAACGAGTGGAAGACCCCTAATACAATTGTACATCGGGCACCGAGCGCCCTCCCCAGCGCTCGACTGGCATCGGGCGAGGAGAAGAACGCCGATAAACCTCCCCCCCCCCCAAGGGGAAGACCGCCATCTGTGGGAAACTGAGGCGGGGGGGGGGTCTCGTTCCCCACCCCCGCACAGTACCCATATATCCAACAACAATATAAAGAGCCCTAGAGCAATCGTGCCATCGGCACGAATACAAGGCATAAGATCAATTCCCCTGACTGAGCGGAACTTGAACCAAATAATATTGATGCAATCAATAATAAGGAACAAAATGAAAATGCATCTTGCAAAACGATTCACTTCACAATGAATAAGAACTCGGATCGAGCGCATTTGCGCCCTCGGTACCGAGCGCAAGGGTGAAAGGTTTTATTCCTTACCTTTATGGATCAAGGTTTCTGGAAACCTTGATCCATAATGAATTGATGCAATCAACAAATATATGAAAATGAAAAGACTACTGCGCTTGCGATTTCACTTCATACAAATAAAAAGGGGAAGGATCAATTCCGTGAATAGCGGAACATTGATCCCAGTCAACAATGCAATCTCAATAAAAAAATGAAATGAAAAAGAACTGCACTTGCGATTTCACTTCATTCAAAATAAAAAGGGGGAAGGATCAATCTCCGGGTAAGCTCGGAAACTGATCCAAAATGAGTATTGCTACAATAAAAAAATATATATGAAAATGAAAAAGAATACTGTACTTGCGATTCCACTTTCATACTGAATGAGTTTCCGTGCCGAGCGCATTCGTTCGGCAACGGGCATACAGGTCAAAAAAATATAAATGAAAAGAGCACTTACTTACGATTTTCATCTACACATTTCCAACCCAATATACGCTCGGAGCGAGCGCTCCCGCCCTCTGGCACCGAGCATACACCAATACGAGATCATTCTGGGAAAATTGAATTCCCGCAATTACGCCCTTCAGTCCCGGCACTCGGGTAATCGGAGGGCGTTGTGAAACAAAGATCCTTTAATTCACAATTGATTCAATGAAATGATTGTACTTACAATTCAGTTTCACTAGATACATAGAAAAAGAAAAACACAATCATGCGAAAGCAAACGACGATGAAGCGGGCAGAGAGCGATGATACACGTCCACACGCCAGCAGGCCGAAAGCAAAAGTGATTTGTTTACCTCCCAGTCGCGCGCGCGCGCCTGTCGGACAAGCAGTTAACTACCGAACCCTTGTTCGAAAGCTTACGACCTATCCAGCTGCCGCTAGTACCTTCCTATTGTAAAAGGACCGAAGGTTTGTATGCCGTGTCGGAAACAAGGGAAATTTCAATGGACAGTTTAAATATAATACTCTTCTGTATATGACTTATGAATAAACTGCATCCTCAAGATGGATGCAACACGCTTAAGTTAGACGAAGGAAAGAGCCAAACATGTGAGATGCAGATATTAGAAGGAATTGCGGAGGCACCCATTCAATACATCTTTACATCTTGGAAAACCTCAATACTAATCAGTTTTTCCAATCAATGAAAAGACACTTGTGGAAATAAGCTTCAACCTAGGCCTATTCTAGCTAAAAAAAATCATACTGGGTTTGGGTTTATATCCAATAATAATGTGAGTTAAAGGATCAGAGAGAGAGAGAGAGAGAGAGAGAGAGAGAGAGAGAGAGAGAGAGAGAGAGAGAGAGAGAGAGAGAGAGAGAGAGAGAGAGAGATTGTCAACATAAACCAAGAATGATAGCTGAGCAATAACTGGGGATAAATGTAGCACTCACGGAACTATTTGCTTCACTTACTTGTAATGAATCAGTAATCTAGTCAAGATCCTGAGAAGAGTTCTCAGATATTAACTACTGAGAAGTTGCATGAGAAGCTCCTCTCTTAAAATAGCATAGGACTTGAGCTGGCGCACCAAACACATTACAAATAATGAATGCTCTAACCCTCTTTCAAAGTTTGTGAGCTGCCTCCATGAATTTCTTTGGATGAAAATCTCATTCCATTATATCTATAAATGCCAAACAAAGGGTGAAGTATAACATTTTCAATGTATCATGAAGATTAACCACAAGGTAGATATCCTCTACATACTACATGCTGCATAACTTTGTAAACCTAAAAGTTATGGTAAACAAAACAAGTGTAATAACTCCAAGTAGTACAAAATTAGCAATAACTGAATGGAAGTTATAACACTGAAACACAATCATAATTCCCACCTATCAAAAGGCTGTCGAAAATAGTTCTGCTTTGAGAAAAATTCTGTGGATTAAAACCTCTTAAAAATCTATAATTAAAGATCAGAATTTTGATATTTTGAAAATAATTCAGGGAAATCCTTATTTTCTGCTGTCATGTTTCTTTTCACTGGGATCAGAGCAGTCATTAAGGGAAATAAAGGAGAAATGTAATGAGCTGAGGATATGAACACTACTGGTGACCTAGAAAAGTATGAAAAACAGCTTATGTCCTAAGGTCAGTCACATCCTTGAGTGGCTGAAGGTCTAAGTCAATTCAGGTGACTCCTTATGAGAATTAATTACAATTACTTCTTTTTCTTAATGTTTACAGCAGCGTAACATCGGTTGTCATGCAATTACAACTTGCAATTCAATTGAAACTTAAGGAAAATGTCATTTTCCTGTAGAGTAACTTATCAGAGGCTTTCCATATTAAAACCCATTCTAGATGAGAACAAGAGAGTGATTTTACCAAAGGCTGCATAGAAATGTAAGCAAAAGTTAGGTGCATAAATACTTACCAATGTAAATTTAATTTTCTTTCTCCATATTCTTGATATTTAACAAAAGTCTGATGGCAGTTAGTAGTTCTCCATTATCCTAAAAACATATAGAGGCAAACAATAGTTTAACAAAGTTTTAAACAAATGAAAATAAATTCATAGGAACCGGTTAATAACGCTGTGAAAGAACTGAATCAACCACCCTGATGAAACCTTACTGCAATATTCTATAAACTAGTACTTGAAATAATTACAATGTTGAGGGGGCTGAGAGATAACTGGAGCTTCCCAGTGTCATGAAGGAAAGTGTTTCTTAAATCTAGTGGTAAAACCAAGAAAAACTCTTAATACGTATGTACTATATATGAAAAACGTAGCACTGCCACAATTTTCATTTCTAAACAGTGCCTCTCGTGAACCTTGCTGAGTTCTGGTAGGTGCATGAGTGAGACCCATGGAAGAGATTCATTCTACAAAGTCAAATAAAACCAGGGCATTTCTTAATAAACATCTCTACCCATATGTTAAATTCTGCTAGTCATAAAGTTATCCCAACCATGATTTTCAGACTCAGTATGGCTGACACAATCTTAACCTCCCCAAAATTATAATTATCATCAAAAGAAGTCTCATGTATTTAGTTTCTACAATATATTTTTCAAACTGTCCTCCAAAGTCCCTAACAATAACCACCAGAATGAGTAAAATTCAGTGATATCACTTAACACTGTATACAAAAAGCATGTGGTAAATAGCCAGGACAAGAGCAATGTAAGTCCACATTTGCTGTGAACGTGATTGTCTGGTTTAAACAAACCCCAGGTGTTCAGACTTATACAAGAACATTCAGCAACATAGCAGTGTGACACAACTTGTGGTGGAAAAGGTGAGTGTATTTGTATACCCAACAGTCAAGACTTTGAAGACATCAAATGACATCATCTGTAAGAAATTTTTTCAGGTAATTTACTTGTCAAATTGGTATATTTTTGTTCTTTTCAATTTTAAATATACAGTACTACAACAAAGTACAAGTATTCATCTTCAAAATGATGCCATACTTAGCATTTTACCTCCAAAAATTATTTTACAGCAGGGCAAAAAAGCAAAACTTACAAGAATTCCAATTGTAGTAGATCATGACTGAATGGTGAGATCATCTTCTTCACAGAATGTTTGCTCTGGGTAGTAAAATAACTTGTATTTCTATTTGTCTCATCAGAAAAAGTTAGATAAATCATGTACCAAACTACAAACAATGCGTTTCATAAAAACCTAACATAAGTTTCTTATCTGTATATGTAATGCAACCAACCTCCTCTTTTCTCACTGAAAAATAAGTTTGCTGTAGTCCCCCAAAAACGCTTTCAACAGGTGATTTTTCTCTAAAAAACTCAAAACAACATGAAAGCATACTAAGGAATCATGCAGAACTAAAATAATTTTCTGGGCTGCGGCCGTGTTGCTCCGTGAAATGTGTCTCCTTTAGCACTATTTCTAGTAAAATATTGCTATAATACCAGAGAACTGCTAAATTGGACATGTAGAACTCTCTGACTCGCTCACCTATATAAAAGGTGTTGGTATAAAACTGGGGAGAGTGTTTAAACACTACCACAGCAACCCCTCCAAATTAGCCTTTTCCTCATCAAAAGACCTAAATACGGGGAGCTGCCCCCATAGGTCACACCCAGCTACCCGTTGAAGGCGCCTGTGACTCGTCTACTACCTTTCGATAGCCATCTTGCGTTTGCCACGCTCGTGTAAAGCTATCTGTTCTTTTATTATTTTTTGTGTTAATACCTCGCTATGGATCGTCAATCTGCTTCATCACCCAAGTTAGTACTGGTTCCGCATTTGTCAATATTTAGGGAGTAAATTTGCCTTTCGTTTTGCCTTTATTTAGGGTTTTTGTTAGGCGTCACTTGACCGTAGCGGCGGCGAGTCGCCATTACGGCGTACCCTTGTATTGTATCGGTTTTGAGTGGGCTTCCATCCTGCTTGTACATGTGGTATTTTCAGTACATATTTTATTTATGTCTTGGGTGGCAGTTTTTAGGTCGATCCTATTTTTGTTTATGTTTTTGTTATTATCATTATTTTCATGGTTTTGCACGGGGGTCTTCATTCGAGCATGTGTCTTTGTTATGTGCTTCGCCTTCCCCCGTAATACCCACCGTTGATATTTTTTTTTTAAGTTTGCTAATATTTCATTCAGTTATTTTTACCTTTTTTCTTTTCGTCTGCCTACCGTTTTCATATCGTTTTGTCAGTAGGCAAGTTAGGAGTTTCCCTTTTTGCACCCACCGTTATCGGGTGGCCTTCATAGCGGTTTTTATATTTACGGGATTTTATTTTCATATTTCCCCCTCCCCCCGTGTTTAAGCATGACTTTCTTTTAGCTTTAATTAATTGATTTTATTTTGTCTGTGTATATGTTGGATGTTATGTCGGTTAGCCTACATAGGCTGTCCCTGCGTTTTCCTCGTGATCCTTTATTTCACCGGGGATACGCTGGTCCATACGATCGTCACCCCATCAGTCCTCCTTTCCTCCCCCTCTCACGTGGGGCTCCCAGTAGTTGGGTGCTCCTCTCGCTCAGGTTGTCGCTGACGGCCGATCCAAATCAGCGGAGGGGGGTGTAGAGGGTCTCCAGGACCTTAGGTGGTGGGTTGTCGCTTCTCAGCCGACCTCCTCCGGAGTTGATGGTTGCTCTGCGTATTCATGTGGCCGTCCTGGGATACTAGTGTATCCCTCTCGGGTCATACGGTTCCGGGCCGGGTTGATTTATTTCTTACACAGTTTCCCGGGACTTATATATATAATATATATTTTATATTTTATATTTTTTTTCAGTCCGGAATGCCTCCGGCATATACATTATTATCATAAGCATCCTAATAAGTTTGTGCAATCGTTCTTATTATTATTGGCACTTACAGGCCACCCCAGTTGTCTGGTTGCCGGCTGTAATGCTACTCTAAACCAGGATCCGTGTGGCCATGATGTTTGCCGGGGCCATACCCCGTGCGCAGTGTGGCTGAAAGATTCCGTAGTCTGGCATCACGAAAACTGCTTTGCCTGCTACAACTTGGTGCAAGAGGTTACCTCTTCGGTAAGTTACCGCACTGCTTGTTCTATGCATATTGCGTTGAAATTATATTACACTTGTGTTAATATAGTGTTTAAAAAAAAAGAAAAATAAATATTACTTAAATTAAATTACATTAATTAATCAACATATAAGCATAATGATCAAAGTATAGGAATGTGATTTACTCGAAGATGACACATTCCTTGCATTACAGGCGGAGCAGTCTGTTAAGGATGCTGCACTCTCCACCCTCAAGATCTGGGTTGGAGGTTTTGGACGGAACGTAGGGAAGGCTAAGCCGTATATACTATCTCAAGATATGGCAGCTTTGATCTTCCCAGCCGGGAAATCTGCCGGATACGTTGACCCAAAAGTCGCAGCACCAATTATCAAATCGATTCAAGATTCAGTTATGGAAATCAACCTTCTATCAGGAACCAACGCAAGAGTTGATGGATTACTCCAGGGACCTTCTCCAGAAGGGAGCAGTCTCCAGGACAAAGAATTTGAAATTCAGGGTCGTCTATTTCAGTGTCCCAAATAAAGGCGCACCGACAAAAGGAGGGTGATCTTAGACTTGTCCCGTTTAAACTTGTACATTCGTGCAACAAGTTCAAATGCTGACCATCTCTCAGGTACGGACCTTACTTCCCCGTGGGGCCGTCACCACCTCAATAGATCTTACAGACGCCTATTATCATGTCCCGATAGCTCGGCATCTTCCGGCCATTCCTGGGCTTCAAACTAGGGAAAACAAGCTACTCCTTCAAGGTGATGCCCTTCGGGCTGAATATAGCCCCAAGGGTTTTTTCCCCCACACAAAAAACTGGCGGAGGCAGTGGTGCAAGAGCTAAGGTCTCGGGGTATATTGGTGGTGGCGTACCTAGACGACTGGCTTAATCTGGGGGAGTTGGAACAAAGACAAGTGTATGAAAGCCACGGACAAGGTCATGTCGTTTCCTGGAACATATAGGGTTCAAGATCAACAGGGCCAAGTCCCGGTTGACCCCAGAGTCCAAGTTCCAGTGGCTAGGTATCCATTGGACTTGGATTCACACACTCTTCCATCCATCAGGGAAGAGGAAGGAGACTGCCAAGGCAACAAGACAATTCTTAAATGCAAAAAGACTTGAGAAGGAATCAGGAGAGGACCTAGGCTCGCTCCAGTTTGGCCACAGTCACAGAAGTTCTGTTGAAAGCCCAGCTCAAGGACATCATCGAGTTTGGCGTTCAAAGGCCAAAATGCCAGGTGTTTGGGACAAGATCGCCCGGGTACCTCTGATTCTCAGGAAATGTCTGCGTCCTTGGGCAAAGGCCGCGAACCTAGCCAAAGAGATACCGTTGCAGTTTTTTCCCACCCTTCCCCGTCCCTAGTGTGGTGCACACGGACGCATCACTGACAGGTTGGGGAGATTATTCCACAGCACAAAAAGGTTTCAGGGAACTTGGTCACCTCAGTTCCAAAAGCTTCACATCAACGTCCTGGAAGCTATGGCAGTGTTTCTGACCTTAAGGAAGCTCCGTCCTCCGAAGAAGACTCATATCAGGTTGGTCCTCGACAGTGCGGTAGTGGTACACTGTATAAACAGAGGTGGTTCAAAGTCAAGTCATGTGAACCACGTGATGATAGCAAATTTTTTCTCTAGCAGCCAAGAACACCTGGCATCTATCGGCTACCCAATCTGGCAGGAGTCCACAATGTAGTATGGCAGACGCACTGTCCCGATCAATCACCCTGGAGTCAGAAGTGGTCACTGGACCGGGAATCCTTCAAGAGAGTTTGCAGGAGAAGTACCGGGTCTGGAAGTAGATCTGTTCACTACAGAGGCAAACCACAAGCTGCTTGTTACGAAGCCCCAAATCTGGACCCCTCTGGCATATGCTACGGACGCTCTGAGTATAGATTGGAACCAGTGGAGGAGGATTTATTTATTCCCTCTCGGTGAACCTTCTCCTGAAGGTGCTACACAAGTTGAGATATCTTCAAAGGTCAGGTGGCTCTCATAGCTCCACCACTGGCCCAAGAGCCCTTCTCCTGGAGCTAGGTCTTCGTCCTCGCCCTCTCCTGGACTTGAGGTTGTCGCAACAAGTTCAAACGAGGACTGTGTTAGATTCCTCAGTCTTCACAAAACCCTAACTTTATGGATTTCATGAAGTTTGCAGGTAGGAGAGTAGGGGACATTGATCCACAGAACATTTCGTTCTTGGAGTCAGACAAAAGAGAATCTACACTTCGCCAGTATGATTCAGCAGTTAAGAAAATTGTCTACATTTCTCAGGGAATCAAATATCAAGTAATGACAATGAACGTGGCTATAACCTTCTTCAGGACTTTATTCGAACAAGCATTGGCAGCTGCCACAATAACAACCACTAAGTCAGCTTCTTGAAAAAAGATTTATCTTCTCGGGTTTGGTATAAAATCTAACTGAGATCTTATTTCAACACCTCATCCCAAGAGCCCGTTCACAGCCATCGTCAGTGTCCATGGTTTCTTAACGATGTTCTCAGGTTAGCTTCAAACAGACAACTTCAAATGTGATTACCAAACCCTTTGCGTAAGACACTGTTTTTATTAAGTCTGGCTTCAGGTGCCAGGATATCGGAGCTGTCATCTTTATCTAGAGACCAAGGGCATATAGAATTCCTTTCCTCGGGTGACGTGTTGCTTTCGCTCAAATAAAGAATTTCTGGCTAAGAATGAGGACCCTTTTGGTAAGGTGGTCCCCATGGAAGATTGTTCCGCTTCCGCAGGATCCATCTTTATGTCCTGTTAAAAACTCTTAATGGACTATTTTATCTAGAACATCTACCTATTCCGAAGGCCCGCTCTTCATTAGGAACGGTGGTGGTACCATATCTCTAAAGGGCATTAGACAACAGATTTTGTATTTTATCAAGAAAGCCAGCCCAGGGGTGGGTAATTTCCCAAGGTGCATGACATTCGGGCTATAGCAACTTCTGTAAATTTCTTCAAATATATGAACTTTGATGATCTGAAGAAGTATACTGGTTGGAATGTTGCCCTCGGTTTTCAAAAAGCATTACCTTAAGTCTTTGGAGGATCTTAAATATCATACCATAGCTGTAGGGAGACCAGTGTCTCCTGCTACAACATCAAAATAGTGCTGGTCCTTGTGTCATATGAATCCTTTCCTTTATGCCAGCCTCATTAACATTCTACCTACCTCAGCAAAGTCTTTGTTATTAGAATTTGAGTAATATGTTAGATTTATACAAATTATGTGGTAATTATTTTATGTGGGGTATATTTTGTTTCCACGTGTTATTGCTATATGGTGTATTTTATAAATAATAAATTATATTTTTCCAAATGTAGACTGTTTTATCGGTTTCTTTAACCCTAATAGTTCAAATTAGCCTTGTATTTCATTTCAGAAGGATGTAGCTTGGTGTTTCACTGGTACAATTTCACGGGAGCGACATGGCCGCGAGCCCAGAAAAGGGATTTTGACGTTAGGAAAAATCTATTTCTGGGCAAGGAAGCCGTGTCGCCCAGTGAAATCCCCCCTTGGTTCCCCCCCCCCCCCCACGGTTCCCCCCCCCCCCCCCCTTTGCTGTGCACCAAGCTTCAATGCTATCGATAAGTATGACGTCACAGGCACCTTCAACGGGGTAGCTAGGTGTGACCTATGGGTCGGCTCCCCGTATTTAGGGTCTTTTGATGAGGAAAAGGCTAATTGGAGGGGTTGCTGTGGTAGTGTTTAACACTCGCCCCAGTTTTATACCGACACCTTTTCTATAGGTGAGCGAGTCAGAGAATTCTGACATGTCCAATTTAGCAGTTCTCTGGTATTATAACAATATTTTTACTAGAATAGTGCTAAAGGGGAGACATTTCACTGGGCGAAACGGCTTCCTCGCCCAGCAGAATAGATTTTTTCCTACGTCAAAAATCCTTAATAATGCCAAAAGTTACGTACAAAAGATCTATGTTTTTTGTACATATGGTACATCCAAAGATACAAGAGACCTGTCAACAAATAAAGCAGTGAGAAAAAATCAAGCTTACCTCAAGGTACTCCTTCTTCATATACCTCACTTCTTCATTGGGTAACTTTCCAAAGTTTTCACTTTTGATGGTTTTATATGTGTTTTTCTGAAAGACAAATAATATATTTTTTCAACCTAAATAAACATTGAGATGAAATTAATTTCATTAATTTGCTGTGAAGTTTGTTAACAACCATTGAGAATATAGAAATAACTTAAAAATATTTTGAAAGCTATCATCAACAAAATGTAAAATCCACAAAAGATACCAACCCTCTCAAAATGAACACAATGTAAAAATTAATATACAATATCAACTAAAAAAACTAATGAAAATTCTATATAACACTTGTACAAAAGTTAATCTATGTCAATTGGTAAACTATGAAGTCCCCAGTTAAGGCAGTTAAGTTATACTACTACAAACTACCATATGTTGGCAGTTTACCTACATTAACCAGCCGGTAAGAGTCTACTTGAGACTCAGAGGTCTGGAAAAACTAAGCCCTATTACTAACTAACTGCAGTGACTACAGCTCTAGAATGTTTAATCCTTATCTACAAACACAAAAGGCACATGGAAAATAAGCAGTGTATAAGTTTTATTTTCGCACAAACATACAATTATCAATCAGATAGACCGTTGGGCACAATGCATACCTTACACCTGTGTAAATAGAAACAGACATTTCAACACCAGGAGCTAACGTAAAAATGGCTCTACCCAAAGTTCTCTGCTTATGTTCAATTCGTCTCCACTCTGTCCATAAGCTCTTCAATACGATTGGGTTGGATCAGCCAGAATAATTGCCCTCCTGTGAATCTTCATCTTCATCCTCACGAATTAATCAAGTCCTGAGAATAAATGTTCTTAAAATACAATATTTCCATACCCACCAATCCCATATGAAAAAAATCAAAAAATCTCCTTCTTAACATAAGCTTTCATAGAAAAATTAACTCCTCCAGTTATTTCAATGAATTCAGAAACTTCTCAGTAATTTTAGGAAAAAATGTAGAAGATATTATAACTGGAAAGTTTTTCCTTCATTCTTCACCAAAGTCATGGATGAACCAAGGAAATCTTTGCAGAGAGGCCCTTGAGAAGTTACTGTATGCTGATAAGGATTACTATCTGATAAAGATTTTACTACTGAGTCATGGTGTACCTGAGGCAGTCCCTACTATCAAAACATCAGCATCGGTTTTTCTCATCAGCACAAAATACTCAAGTTTACTCACCAACTCTGTTAATATTCATATGAAATAAAATTATTCTACTTTATTCTATTAGTATCTACTAGAACCACAGAATCCCCCCCTGGGAGGAGGCAGCCACTCCTAGGGATGGAGCTTTCACCTGTAGCATAGAAAGTATTTCATTTTCATAAAGTTTTCTAGGAGGGAGGGCAAAGAAGCAGCTTTACCTTGTTCCCTTTCGGATGCAAGCCAGTCAGTACATCATGAAGAGCTTTCTTAGAAGCAGACGAAAGGACTAGTTTAGGGCAGTTTCACTCCTTCCGTAAAGTGCTTCCTCATCAGGCACAGACACTGGGAGAGGTAGGTGTAGCTGGAATGAAGTCCAGGAAGGTGTCAAGATGGTACTTCAGAAGTAGGGAATAAGCAGTTGAAGACATAGTTTTTCTTTTACTATCTCTTCTTCCTCGTCTGACAAAATCAGCGACAAAATTCTTATCCTTGGAGGTAGGGAGAGCAGCTGTTTTCTGAAGAAAGCCCACAAGCTGTGAGCACTTGGCAGGTGGCACCAGTTGATCAAAGGTAGCATGTAGGCATCCGGAAAGTGTGCCAGGTGCTCAGAGCTGGGCGCCAAAACGTCATAATCAAAAGTCTAGTGTGAGAAGTCGGTCACTTGATGCATCTACAATAAACGGGCGGTTCGGGCAGATTGTGGGAAAACTCCAGATGCTCAAACAGTCTTTGGCGAGGAGGTGACGAATATTGCTCCTGAAAGCTATAGGAAGGCTGCAGCTCACCTATCTTTCAAGTGGGCACGGGACTATGCAGGATAAAGATGTGAGCACTTCTTGGTAGGGCTGGACGAATCCAACAGCTCGACAGCCCTACTATGTCTTCTCCCCGGTGTGAGGGAGCAGGACAGCGACCTTTATCTAGGAGCACTGTGGATGGACAGCCACTCCATCTATATTTGCTGCACTTTCTTTTCCCCCTAATCACACACTATCACTTGTATTTTTCTCCATTAGAGGTCCTAACCACAGACCCTATTTCAATCAGGGTGTCTGACAGAACACTGAAATTATGATCAAATCTTCATTCGAGGCTGGCAATGGCCTGGGAGGGCAGAATCATGGTAATACTGGATTTGGAGAAGGTGGTAAGTATGAGGACTCATGATGGGAGAAACAGTAGGAGGAGGAGTAACAGATTTATTATCTACGAAATAGGAATAGAATCTGTGCTGGTCTTATTCTCACTTCCTTTCCCTATCAAGTGCCTTACTCTTCCTTTCCCTGTCCCTATCAGTTTACCAAGTTGAGATTTTTACAGTTTTTCATTTCTTGTCTTCCCAATCTTGACAGTCAGGACAAGTATTGTTTTTACTGCACTCCTGTCCCCTACATTGAACACATTTAGTGTGATTCATAAGTCAACTTTGTCAGTGTAGTATTTGACATCTTGGACCCACCAACACAATAATAACTGGCTGATGAAGGAAACCAAAAAACAACAAATTTCAAATACTTCGCCAACTACTATCAGCCAACAAACCATCTGAAAAAAACCCCAATGTGAAATCGCTGCAGAAAACTCCCGATGTTGGTGAGAAGAAGCCAGGAGGATGAATGATGCTCTTTGCTAGTTTGTTTCCTTAAGTCCCGGATAGTGGCTGGTCATATTTTACCTTTACACACAAACAAAAACGAAAAAGCGCTGCAGTGTGAATTTAAATCCGCCGTAGGTTTAGGATCCATAGCTATGTAATTATTTTGTAAGAATACATTATACAAAAAAGCCAAATTCAAAAAGTACAAAAGCGTTTACGGGTGAAAGAAATCAAAAATAGAATAGTAACTGCATTTTAAGAGCCAACCTTAATAAGTCACATAATTCTGAGGTATGATTAAATGGAGAGTGACCTTTTCTGAACATAATTTTCCTTTGTGACTGGTTGATGGGTACCCACGAAGAGAAAGAAAATGTGTCAAGATAAAAAAAAAAATTTCCTTTCCTTCCTTTGGTTACAGAGGTCTCTTAAGGCACTGTGAAAAGTACAGTATTTCTGTCCAACTTTGCTTAACTTTAGCTTAGCATGGAATCACAAAAGGGTTGAAAACTGCACTCTTCAATGAAGTATTGGTTTAAAGGGAGAAAGACCAGGCTTAGTTTTACAGAAGTAGCAAGTTACACCTCATGTTGATTACCACTAAGTAATATTACCTTGTAACAATAAAGTACAAACCTTGTAAAAACTTTTTCACGTCAAAGTGCTCTCCCATTATGTATTATTTCCAAAACTATTCCGGCTTCTCTTAAATCACCAGCCTTTTGACGAGCCTGGCGCTGCTCTGATTGTCCCCAGGATGAGGGTCATCACAGTTAGTAAACAGCAAAATATTTTGGCCAGAAAGTTTGGTGGTACTGAAACAAAAAAATTGAGAAAATTGAAATAAATAGCAAATAAACACATTAATTTATTTTAAATGTATTTCAAGGACCATCAACCATTTCCTCTACGCAATAAAACTTCAGCTTTATACAGAACCAACCTTTTTGTAAAAATTCCTTGGCACACTCTCAATGCATCATGGATATTAGCTCCAACAGAATGGCCATACTTCCTGTCAAAGTCGTTGATGGCACTGAAGAGGAAATTATGATAAATTTATAATTTCATTATAAAAACCCTGCAACTTTTAAAAGCTAATGCTTTTTTCAGTTACTTCATATTCCTAAGTTTGTTGGGGAACTTATTTTTTTTCCCATTCCAATGTGACATATACTAAACATATTTCCCCAAATTATGCCAAAAAAAAAAATTCTGAGCACACCTAAATAACATTTGTTATATATAGTACTGAAATTCAAAATTACTATTTTTGAAGGTGTGCTAACTATGACAAATGAAATAGCCTCATCCTGAACTGACAAATGTAAAGATAGCCCTATCTTAAAAGGACAATTGTAAAGATGGAATGATATAAGAAAAAACAATGGTAACTGTGAAACAAAAAGACTTTCTTTCAGCTGGTGAGTAGTGCCATTCAACTGCATGTCCTGATAATCAACTGGAAACATTCACTTTACAATAGACACGTTTTTGACCATGCATATAACTTGTGAATATAATTGCACCAAAACCTGTTATTTCATTTCTATATAAACAATAATGCATACTTATCCAAACAATATAACTAACACAAGGCCAGTTTGAAAACTGGAAAAAAAAAAAACTGAATGCAGTACTCGTAATGAGTATAAACTGTCGAGGTCCATGTAAATTTTCTTTTAAAAAACGTCAAAACAACTTTGACCTTCATTTTACTTTCTAGTTACTGAGTAAATAAATTCAATAAGCAAAGTAAGCTACAAAATTTTAATGCAAAGTGACAGTAAGTTTTCTGAACTTTGTATTAATTCAGCAGAGATCTTTATCAACAGAAGCAATCTTCACGTTACAAAAGCACAGAACACCAAAATGTAAAGTAAAATTGTTAAATGAATGAAAAACCTCATAGAAATTTAAAGATACCACAATAAAAAAATCAATAAATAAAAATCATAATGATCAACAAGGTGTTTATTTTGAAACCAAACTCACTTTGTAAAAGTTGTTCAAGTTGGAGAACCTTCTCTGCTCCTGGACGTTCTAAATCTTGTAAATGTAAACGTTGGCAAAATCTGTTGAATTCTCATTTTCTTGTATTGAAAAAGCACAACCGACATCAAGTCTGGTCCACTTGTGACTATCTTGCGCATTAGGGTAGTATGGACACACTGAAAATAGATATCCTTATATAAACCAACAGTAGAGGGATACGAACCAGACTTCCCCCGTGAATGGCTAAAATCTGCAAATACTAAAAACCCTTTTAAAAATGCTTAGAACTGCCTCTTTTGATAGTTAAAACACAAGAAAAATCCTCTACAAATGCTTATATCTGAATATTTTAATAGTTTTATCACAAAAAGTCCATTTAGTCATGAAATGAATATGAAAATAACATTACTTAGTGAATATATCTTAGTGAAAAATATCGCGAATATGCTGACTTTCTGCGAATAATGGGTAAATATGTTCCATAGAGAAACCCGCGAATACCAGTCTGCAAGTCTTGAGAATGCAAATATGGGGTTCATTGTATTTCTACAATAACAGGTAGTATATATCTACAATATGCATATTTTCCACAACTTTTCAGTTCTCATCATAACTACTGTTCTATAATCACAAATATTCCACCTATTACATTAGTACGTATTCTCAAATCCCAATCCCCAACCCATAGAATGAAGAAAACAGCTAAAAATTTGATAAAAAATACAGGTACAAGTAAACTACCATTTCTCATTCCGCAAGGAGCAGTTCTAATAAAATGTTCCTCTTCTCATACAGGAAATTAAGAGGCAATATGTACCAGGCTTTGGATTAAAATCACTTGAAAACTTCTTGAAAAGTTATTTATCAGGACATAAAAGAAAAATGATATTGTTAGTATACAATAAAGTTTGTACATACTTATCCCGGCAGATATATACTTAGCTATAGTCTCTGACGTCCTCGACAGAATTCAAAACTTGCGGCACACATGACAGGTAGGTCAGGTGACCAGCCACTCCCGCCGCTGTGGTGGGCGGGGAATAGGAACCATTCCCGTTTTCTAACCA